>NC_133333.1:235394576-235582076 GCF_042186555.1 Aquarana catesbeiana | reverse complement strand
TATTGCAACAATCGCCATTTTATTCTCTAGATTCTCTGCTAAAAAACGGATTTTAACTTGTAAACACCAAATTTCAAAAATAGGCTTAGCATTGAAAGGGTTATTAAAAATAAAAAAAAAACCCATGTACATAAGTGTATGATGCTACAAGCTTGGCACACCTATTTTTGGGCAGTTTCTCCCATTCTACTTTGCAGGACCTCTCGAGCTCCATCAGGTTGGATCGGGAGCGTCGGTCCACAGCCATTTTCAGACCTTTTCAGAGATGTTCAATCAGGTTCAAGTCTGGGCCACAAAAGGAAATTCATAGAGTTGTCCCGTAGCCACTCCTATGTTATCTTGGCTGTGTGCTTAGGGTCAGACCTTTGCCCCAGTCTGGAGCAGGTTTTCATCAAGGATGTCACTGTACATAGCTGCATTCATCTTTCCCTCGATTCTGACTAGTCTCCCAGTTCCTACCACTGAAAAATATCCCCACAGCATGATGCTACCACCATGCTTCACTGTAGGGATGGTATTGGCCACGTGATGAGTGGTGCCTGGTTTCCTCCAGACATGATGCTTGCCATTCAGGCCAAAGAATTAAATCTTTGTTTCATCAGACCAGAGAATTTTGTTTCTCATGGTCTGAGAGTCCTTCAGGTGCCATTTGGCAAATGCCAGGTGGGGTCATGTAAGCCAATCCTCAGTAAAAGGCACATGTGGCCACTCTACCATACAGGCCCAATTGGTGGAGTGCTGCAGAGATGGTTGTTCTTCTTTAAGGTTCTCCTCTCTCCACAGAAAAAAGCTGGAGCTGTTAGAGTGACCATCGGGTTCTTGGTCACCTCCCTGACTAAGGCCCTTCTCCCTCCGATCACTCAGTTTGGTCGGGTGGCCCACTCTAGGAAGAGTCCTGATGGTTCCAAACTTCTTCCATTTATGAATGAGTGAATGGAGTCCACTGTGCTAATTGGGACCTTCAATGTTGCAGAAAGTTTTCTGTACCCTTCCCCAGATCGGTGCCTCCATGCAATCCTGTGAGGTCTACAGACAACTCCTTGTACTTCATGGCTTGGTTTATGCTCTGACATGCACTGGTAACTGTGGGACCTTATATAGACAGGTGTGTGCCCTTCCAAATCATATCCAATCAACTTAATTTACCACAGGTGGACTCCAATCAATTTGTAGAAACATCTCAAAGATGATTAGTGAAAACAGGATGAACCTGAGCTCAATTTTGAGTATCATGGCAAAGGCTGTGAATACTTATGTACATGGGAATTTTTGTTGTTTTTTTTTTTTTATTTTTAATAAATTTGCAAAGATTTCATACAAATTTCTTCCACGTTGTCCTTATGGGGTATTGTTTGTAGAATTGTGAGGAAATTATGAATTTAATCCATTTTGGAATAAGGCTGAAACACAGAAGAGTGGCAACCACTGTAGACCAGTCATCTAGAGCTGTATAAGATTTCTTGTGTATTATAAACCGGTGTACTCCTTTTAACCACTTCAGCTCCTGAAGGTTTTACCACCTTAATGACCAGGCCATTTTTTGCCATTTAGTGCTGCATTACTTTAACTGGTAACTGCGAGGTCATACAACGCTGTACTCAAACTAAAAACTCATAATTTTTTTCACACAAATAGAGCTTTCTTTTGGTGGTATCTGATCATCACCACAGGTTTATTTTTTTTTTTTTTTTTTTAATTTATATCATAAAAAATAAAAAGTTTTATTTTCTGCTATAAAACATATCCAAAAATAAATACATTTTGCCCAAAATGTATTCTGCTACATGTCTTTGGTAAACAAAAAATGTTATAGCATCTACAAACTATGGTATACACTGGAATTTGTTTTTTTTAAATATATACCACCAAAAGAAAGCTCTATTTGTGTGCTGATTGTCAACACAGGGCTCTGGGCTGTGATTGGACACAGCAGGTCAGTAAGTCCCGACTATGAATCATTGGCTGGGACTTGCTGACAGACTCCCACGGTGTGCAATCACAGCAGGTGTCAGTGGGGGGGGGGGGGGTTGCGATGTATCAGTACTTCGCTTTGCCTGCATGGACCATCTGTCCGTAGTACATTGCAGGCGGAGGGGGTCCAGAAGTGGTTAATCACTCACAAAGTACCAATATTTATATATGAGGTATCCATTATTAGGTAAATAATTTGTAAATGTACCTTTATATTCACTTACCAATGTCTGCTCACGCACAGATGTCTGATTGGCAGCACTGCTCCTAAACTCTCGTTCAGCTTGCTTCCTGGCAGCTGTAAACAGATATCACCAAGATAAAGGAAACTGCAAATCCTTCATTAATAATGATCCCCCTGAATACTGCAAACCACTGCACCTGCTTCAACACCCCCCCCCCCCCCCCCCCCCCCCAGAGGTCCTACCTTTTTCTGCAATCCTCTTCTGTTTGGCCTCTTCCTTGGCCTTTGCTTCCCGTTCTTGTTGCGCTATACTCACAAGCTTCCAGCGGTTGCTGATCTAAGGTAGGAAGGGGAATTAAAGTCAGATCTGGACCATTCGGCAGTGATGGGAAATATGTTGTCACAATGTACTGAGTGGTCCCATGCTCACTTTAGAATACCTGTACATATGTTTTTATAGATTATTTCAAGTTGTAACCCAAACGTATGTTACGACATGCATAATACACTGCATGCCATTTTCTAGTTTAATTCTATGCTAGCCATACACCTCACATATCTTTGTATTAGCCCTCTTACACCCCCCCCCCTACAGTACTTTAGTACTTTAACTTTATGACAGATGAATGGACACAACATATCAGAACCATGACCCAAGTTACATATTTATTTTGGGCCTTAATTTGTTCCACAGATATTTGGGGGTTTTCTGAGCAAACATAACTTGTTAAACGTGTTCACCTCAAACATTTTTGTGTTAGGATCCAGCTTAGCGGCCTGAGAAGCATGGGCACCTCGGATGTCAGATGGAAGGAACTGAAAGATAAAAGAATTGCTTTGAAATACATTTCAGTCAAGATAAAAAAACATTTACCTAAAAGTAGGGCTTATTTTAATATTTAAAAAAAACAAAACAAACAGGTTGATACTTGCCTACTCTCTGCAATGGTATTGCACAGAGTGGCCCCTTACCTCCTCCTCTCCTGGGGGCCCCTGCCCCGATGCTCTCTGCTCCTCCGCTTTTCTGTGTGCCCCCATAGCAAGTCACTTGCTATGGGGGCACAGGCGTTTGCTCGCTCTAGAGCTGAGCTGTGTGTCCATTGACACACACAGTGTGGTTTGGCCCCACCCACCCTCACTGGATTTGATTGCTAGCAGCAGAAGCCAATGACTCCCACTGCTATCAGCAAAGCCTGTGAGACCAGGAAGAGGGGGAGAGAAGACTTGCAACCGGGCACAGCACTAGATTGATTAAAGGACAGGTCAGCATAGGCGGGGAGGGCAAACATGCAGTGCAAAGATTTTTACCCTAATGCAGAGAATGCAAAGGATAAGTTCACCTGTCATAATATGTTAGAGGTTACACCCATATTCAGGGTGTAACATAACCTGTTACAAACAGACCAGCCCATGCACCTCCCCGATCCACACTGTGACAGCTAGTGGGGTTCTTCTCCCTCCCCGCTGTCACAATTTAAAAAAAAAAAAAAAAAAAACCAACATGGCAGACCAGGGCTCCGCCCATGTCACTGATTGACAGGGCTCTGGGCATGGAAATAAGGTCATAGTTTTCATTGAACTACCACGGCGCTGTGGTTGTTCATTCATGCTTCTGGTCAAATGTCAGACAGGATGTACGGGCAAGCAGATACACTGGCAGATCTGCTGGAGACCTGCATGGCATCACTGGTGCAATGCTTTACAGGCTCCAAAAAAAAAAAAAAAAAATTAAATAAATGTACATTACTTTTTACCTGCAAAAAAATATGTGCATTTATTATTTTTTCCAAAAAGCGAACTTATCCTAGGTTAAAAAACAAAAAAACAAAAACAAAAACTTTAGTGTTTAGAAACACTTTAAAAGGCGACTGGTCTTCTTTAGATGTTCATGCACAGATAACTTACCATACGGAACGGGTTGTCAAAAGACTCCATTATACTTCTGGCCTTTTGCTTTGCTACCGAGATGTTGCTTACATCCTCCGTTTCATCAGAATCCTAATGAGGAGAACAGAAGGAATTAGTGTATTTCTGAAGTAAAGAAACACATTTAGTTACAAACACAACCAAACTGGCTTCAGAAAAAGAAAACATGCTTTATGGAGTGGCCCAGTCAGAGCCCAGACCTGAACCCCATAGAGATGCTGTGGATTGACCTCAAGAGAGCCGTTCACACCAGACATCTTACAAATGCTTCTGAACTGAAGCAATTTTGTAAAAAGGAATATTCGAAAAATTCCTCCTGAACAATGTGCAGGTCTGATTCAAAGCTACTGAATGTGCTTGCTGCCAAAAGGAGGTTCGACCAACTATTAACTACAAGGGTTCATTTACTTTTTCCTCCAGCACTGTGAATGTTTTATAAAAGACACGAGAAATTAAAGAATTGTGTTATCAGCTTAAGCACATGGTGTTTGTTTATCGTTGCAATTAAGATGAGGATTAGATCACATGTTTTTTGGCAAATTACTGCAGAAAAACAGTTATTTCCTAGGGGTTCATATGCTTTTTTTTCTCATTGTATCTGTATTATTAGGCTGTATCCCAATTAATAAAATAGCCACTTGAAGACCGCAATCGGTATATTTACGTTGCAGCTTTCAAGTGATATACCAGAATGATGCCTGCAGCTACAGGCATAATCCTGGTACTGTTTGTTTCTTCCAGTGGATGGCTTTTTTTTTTCCCCCCCAAAGACAAGCAGCCGATGCTTCTCCGGGTTCTCCATCCCTCTTGCCCTCTTACCGGAGAGCTTTTTGAGGACTTGAAGGTCTCCGATCAGCTCTATGGTAGAGGAAAAACGGAAGCGATCTGTACTGTGTCACTTCCAGTTTTCCCATATGTAAACAGCACCATTTTTGAAATGAGAAAGCATCTGATCACACTGATCTTGGTGTGATCAGATGCTTTTAAAGCGGAGCTCCGCTAAAAAAAAAAAAAGAAAAGAAAAGTCAGCAGCTACTCGTCTCCCCCTCCGCTCGGTGGCACCGGCATTCTAACTGTGGGCGCCCACTGCGCATGCGCGAGCCGCGCCTGGCAATCATCTGGGACCTGTGACGTGTCCCAGATGATTGGAGGGGGCATAGCTGATCTCCCTTTCAACGCCGAGGGAAGTGATGCAAGAAGCCGAGGCGAGCAAGGAGGCAGATTATAAAGGACCCCCTAGCAACAGGCATTAAGAGGTGAGAAAAATAAAAATTTTCTCCAAATGTTTTTTTTTTTTTTTAATTTCATGCATATTAATTTTTTTTTGGGGTGGAACTCCACTTTAAGAGCAGAGGAGACATCTAGGGTCTAAATAACCCAAATATTTTTTTTTTTTTAATTGGAAAGATTACCTGTCACTGTCTATTGTCGTTAACATTCTTTGTGACAGCAATAAAAGGTTTTTTTTAAAAAAAATTTAACCACTTCAATACCGGGCACTTAGACACCTTCCCGCCCAGGCCAATTTTCAGCTTTCAGCGCTGTCGCAATTAGAATGACAATTGCGCAGTCATACAACACTGTACCCAAACCAATTTTTTATCATTTTGTTCCCAAAAATAGAACTTTCTTTTGGTGGTATTTAATCACCTCTGCGGTTTTTATTTTTTGCGCAACAAATTAAAAAAGACCGAAAATTTCAAAAAAAAAAAAACAAGTTTTTCTTTGTTTCTGTTAAAATTTTTTGTAAACAAGTACGTTTTCTCCTTCAATGACGGGCACTGACATGGCAGCACTGACATGGCGGCACTGACGGGCACTGACATGGCGGCACTGACGGGCACTGACATGGCGGCACTGACGGGCACTGACATGGCGGCACTGACGGGCACTGACATGGCGGCACTGACGGGCACTGACATGGCGGCACTGACATGGCGGTACTGACGGGCACTGACATGGCGGCACTGACGGGCACTGACATGGCGGCACTGACGGGCACTGACGGGCACTGATACGGCGGCACTGGTATGCGGCACCGATGGGCACTCATAGGTGGCATTGATTGGTACATATGGGTGGCACTGATGTGTGGCACTGATAAAACATATTGGGGGCATTGCTGGGCAGATCTGGAACATAATGGTGCCAATCAGTGCCCATTTGTGGGCACTGATTGGTACAGATTGGGCACATGTGGAAGGCCATGGGGTACATACCTGGCCATCCACATGTTGCCCCTTCCCTGGTGGTCCAGTGTGGTGATCCCTGGTGGTCCAGTGTGGTGATCTGAGGGGGGGCTGCGCTGATAAACAATCAGCACAGACCCCCCCGTCAGGAGAACCGCCGATCGGCTCTCCTCTACTCGTGTCTGTCAGACACGAGTGAGGAAAAGCCGATCAATGGCTCTTCCCATTGACAGTGTGATCAGCAGTGATTGGTCCAAGATCGGTGTAGCGGTGTGTCAGGCTCACACACTGCTCCATAGATCGCCGCGATGCACGCCCCCGGCAGCATGTTGTCCTGCTGGACGTCATATGACGCCCAGTCAGGATAACTGAACCACTGCCGGCCGTCATCTATGGGCTGGGCGGGAAGTGGTTAAAAGAGGGTGTAAAAAAAAAAAAAAGTGAAAAAAGCACCCCGTCCCCATTCGTTGGTCTTGCACACATAAGTAAATGGCGATCGCACTACACATGTGTGGTATCGCCACGAACATCAGAGCGGAAGCAATAATTCAAGTACCAGGTCACTTCAGTGCCTCACTATTAGTAACCTGTAAGGCTTTTAAAGCATTGCCTATGGAGATTTTTAAATACCGTAGTTTGGTGCCATTCTGCAAGCACACACAAATTTTAAAGTGTGGCATATTAGGTATCCATTTACTTGGCATAACAGCTTTTACATTTTCCCAAACACTTTGTATTATATTGCGTTTTTAAAACTGCCAATACCGTGTGACATAAAAATAAAAAAAAAAAAAATTTGCAAAACCCACCATCTATTCTCTAAGACCTCTCTCACATACATATTTTTATATTATGTTTGGGGTTCCAAGTAAATTTTCTAGCAAAAAAAAAAAAAAGTGTCAGAAAAGGCCAGGTCTTAAATAGGATTAACCTATTAGTGTCCTGAATCTAAAGCTGGCCACACACTTTACACTGACAGATCCCTGCATCAACACAAGCGGTGTGTGATGTAGGGATCTCTCTCCTGCTGACACTGTATTCTGACCTCCCCCTTACTCCCCACCAAAGTACACTAATCAGAGCTCACAGCCATTGACTGCGAGCACTGACAATGCTTGTTTTCCATTATGCCCATTTGACAGAAGTCGGTTCTGTTGAACACACGGACTGAAAGTCGGTCGGTTCCTGCTGAACTGACTGATTATCGGTGCAAGAGTGCCGGGTCTTGATCTGGTCATTGGCCTCACCTCCCCCCCCCCCATCACGGTCAGCAATACTTACATTGAATATAGAGAGAGTGGCGCATGGCAGTACTTTGACAGGGCTGAGCGGTCTTGCAGGGACTGGCTCCTCATCATTAAACAGGCTGCCGGCTGCTAATGGTACCGCTAGGGAAACAAATGATACAGTTTTAAGGTTTTAAAATTGATGAAGAACATGTTAGAGAACAAACAATTTTACAGTTGAAGGTAGTGGGCAGCAGATGTGGTCAGATGTCTCACCTGCCCCAGTGTACGGGTCATGTAGATATGGAGAATAGGTCGTGTCATGTGGCCCGAACAGCTGGTTCTCCATTTTCTGAGTAAGAAAAGGAAAATGAGCTTACAGAGAGTAGCTCCCTAAATTGTACAAATTGCAGACGGATATGTAACTTACCTCGAAATTTGGCATGGGACCTTTCTTCTTTGCTGAGCTAACGTCTGACTGTAACAAAAAAAAAAAAAAAAAAAAAAAAAACACCACAGTATTAATCTATCCATACCAATCTGCACAACGCAAAAGGTTACAATGGGCCAATATTGGTCATGTAAACCAAGCATGGTGGGACAAACTAGTATTACACTATACTCTTGTGCTATGTGGTCTCAGTGCTCTGATTGGTGTGTTAGCATGTTAAGGATGACCTTCTCTGATTGCTTAAAATTTGAAGTACAGCCAAAGCTCTTTTGGCTGTACTGCTCCTGTGGATAACAGGAGTGTGGTTCATTCTGCACTCCTGTGACCCAAGCTTGGAAAAATTCACAACCATATGGTTAGGATCTGCCCACATGCCTGGACCGGCACCCAGCTCAGTATCTCAGCGTGCCACTAGGGAAACGCTGAGAGGCCCCCTCCAGTGCCCACCGCTCTGGCGAGCATGGAGGGGCAGAGCAGAAAGCTACTGACTGACAGTCACCAGCTCTCTGCTCAGGGAGCTCTGAGAACCAAGTGATCAGCGACGTTTGATTGCTCGGTTATCCGGGTTACAGCCAGCGGGGAACAAATGCTGCATCAGACCGATGCGGCATCCACCTAGGCAGGTAAGAAAAACACAAACCCCAGACTTCTCTTTTAACCCCTTCCCGGCAGGTTGGCTCCCCTGGGCGAAATTACATTACTTTGCCTTTTGACCACTAGGGGGCGTGCGCCGGAGGCACACGCACGTGGCTTGCCACCGGAGCCGATGCGAGTGCCTGGCTGGCGTGATGACTGCCGGGCACCCGCGATCGCTTGTGACAGAGCGAAAACCGGAATACAGTAATCAGTGCATTTTTTTGCACCGATCGCTGTATAATTGTCACTGGTCCCAAAAATGTGTCAAAAGTGTACGATCTGTCGCAATATCGCAGTCCTGATAAAAATCGCTGATCACCACCATTACTAGTAAAAAAAAATAAAATAATAAAAAAAAAAAAAAAAAAAAAAAAAAAAAAAGCCATAAATCTATCCCCTTTTTTGTAGACGCTATAACTTTTGCGCAAAACCAATCAATATATACGCTTATTGTGATTTCTTTTTACCAAAAATATGTAGTATACATATCAGCCTAAACTGAGGGAATTTTTTTTTTTTTTAATTTGGGATATTTATTATTATAGCAAAAAGTAAAAAGATGGTGTTTTTTCAAACTTGTCGCTCTTTTGTTTATAGCGCAAAAAATAAAAAAAATTAAAAAAAAAACAAAAAAAAAAAAACGCAGAGGTGATCAAATATCACCAAAAGAAAGCTTTATTCGTGGGAAAAAAGGACATCAATTTTGTTTGGGTACAACGTCGCATGACCGCGCAATTGTCAGTTAAAGCGACGAAGTGCCGTATCGCAAAAAATGGCCTGGTCATTAAGCAACCAAATCTTCCAGGGCTGAGGTGGTTAAAGGCTAAGACCACCTTTTAGCGCAAAAAAAAATACATTCATATTTGAAGGAAGAAAAAAAAAACAAGAAAAAAATTATATTTAGTATTTTTTTCCCACCTAGAAACCTGCAAAGTGTTGCAAATGTGATGAGATGAGTGGAGTGCAGGTGCAATGCAAGGCTCCTGCACACTCCTCCTCCAGCTCTTGTAAGGGAGGTACAGGCTTTCAGTCACAGAGCTGGAGATAGCGTCAATGGACTACGAGTGCGGTGATTACTGCACTTGTGCTTGATTTGGAATGACATGTCTGTCTTCCGTGGCTTCTTGTAGTTTAGTTTATTTACAGATTTCTGTGACTGAGTGACACAGCTATGCAGTTTGGAGGAGAGTGTCACATTTGCACAATATTACACCCTAAAAAAGTTTAAAAGCACTTAAAAAAAAAAAAAAAAGAGTTAGTTTTCTTCAACAAATACTCCCAATGCTCTAATTCAGGAGTCTCGAACTGATGGCCCTCCAGCTGTTGCGAAACTACAAGTCCCATCATACCTCTGCCTGTGCTTGTAACGGTCAGCCTTGCAATGCCTCATGGGACATGTAGTTTCACAACAGCTGGAGGGCCCCCAGTTCGAGAGCCCTGCTCTAATAGGATACAGGCGGGCCTTGACCTACAAATGCGGTGACGCTGAGATCGTTTTATTTGGACCAGCCTGCAGCCAATGTCCTAGACATCTCCAGGTCTGCTCATGATCAAGGCTGTGGCCTCATCCTATAACAATTCATTATATTAAAAAACATTCAAGTAACGCTCCTTACCTTCAGTAGCGGGACCTCTCTGGCTTCTTGAATAAGCAATATTAATTCATTTATTTGTTGTCTCACAAGAGGTGGCACTGGATTACAGCAAGCCATGATGCCCTGTGGCTCCCTACACAAAAAAAAAAAAGAAAAGAAAAATCATTTCAAAAACAGATTTCACAGAGAAACAGTCAAAATAAACAGCACTTGAGTCAATTGACAAATCTCTAAGGGTTATTAAACCCTCAAAGATGAAATATATACTGTATGTAACAGCAGAATTCACACATTTCTCATAATGCTGGTACATTTTTCTAAGCATCCCTGCTTTTCAGAACAATTTTGCATCCACACGGATACCTATAGTACTTTCTCCTATAGGGTGACTGTGCTGCTAAATGGGGTCTTTCTGGAGCCCCAGTCACCATAATGTGAACTCCCCTGGCCAGGCCCATGCACAAAACAGTACTGAAGCCCTTAACACTAAGACACTGCCCTGGATCTCCCACCAGTACAGCAATTGACAGCAGCTTCCCTTGAGCACTTCAATACCGGACACTTAACCCCTTCTTGACCAGGCCAATTTTCAACTTTCAGTGCTGTCACACTTTAACGGCTTCAGATCCGTGCTATTACCAAATGACGGCAACAGCGCGGATCTACATTGCCGGGACGATGTCTATTGACGTCGTCCCATGCACGAGCGGCCTGCGCGCCCCCTGCAGGGCACGCTCGGTGATCAGTGAGTCTATGAGACTCGCCTGATCACAGATCAGAGTAAGGGGTCGGTCCCGACCCCTTACCACATGATCAGCTGTCAGCAAAATGACAGCTGACCATGTGATGTAAACAGAGCCAGTAATTGGCTATTTTTTCTCCTCGCGCTGACAGCGTGAGCAGGAAAAAAAAAAAGCCGATCACCGGCGGCCGTGAGAGGGACATCAGTCCCGATCACGGCGATCATCTGCCCCCTGCCAGTGACACCTAGCAAAAGGGAGCAGTGCCACCCTATCACTGCCGCCTTAACTGTGCCCACCAGTGCCTCCTTAACTGTGCCCACCAGTGCCGCCTTAACTGTGCCGCCTATCAGTGCCCACCAGTGCCGCCTATCAGTGCCCACCAGTGCCGCCTCATCAGCACATATCAATGAAGGAGAAAAATTACCTGTTTGCAAAATTTTATAACAAACTATGAAACATGATTTTTTTTTTTTTTTCAAAATTTTCCATCTTTTTTGTTTGTTTTGCAAAAAATAAAAATCCCAGCTGTGATAAAATACCACTAAAAGAAAGCTCTATTTGTGGGAAAAAAAATGATATATAAATTGTTGTATGACCGCGCAATTGTCATTCAAATTGCGTCAGCGCTGAAAACTGAAAATTGGTCTGGGCAGGAGGGGGGTTTAAGTGCCCAGTAAGCAAGTGGTTAAAAGGACAATCAGTCATGCAACACTGTACCCAAATGAAATGTTGATTGGTAAGTAACCACACTGATTACTTATTACAGCGATGATCACTGTATAAGCAATCATTTCTCTATGTGCTGGCATCCAATATTAAAGTGTTTACTACTATAATTGCTGCGATAAGCCATAGCAATCACATGGTACAGGGACGCTGTGATTGGTCACAGTGATCACATTGGTACAGGGCCAATCACAATAGAAAACAATAGCATCACGAATGACAGCCATTGTTTACCACTGGACATGCAATCACAGCCTAGTACAGACAAGAGGTCCATTTGGCCTCATTACTATTAGTGGGGAAAAACTTACCTGGGAAGCTCCTCAGAGATCTTGAACATCATGTGATTGGGCAGGACATACCTGAAACACACAAAATTGGTGGTGAGAAACCCTAAACATAGAGATTAGAGAGCTTGCTCTTGCGTAGTTTACTCTGCTGGTTGTCTGTACCCTGTACTTTCGTCCTCCTGGCGCGCCATCTTGTCCCTCCAGGCATACAGGAGACGGAAGGCTGATAGCTGCTGGGTGTTGAGGTGCCTCTTCTGCTTCTGATACAGCTCCAGATAGGATTCATCCGTGAAGATGGGTTTCACAAATTTCTATAAAAGAAAAAAGGAAAAACAATAAAAGGAGGGATCTAAAGATAAAGTGCAAGTAAACCCAAACAACAAAATGATCTTATTTGGTCCCTTTTGGGGGGGCTGATATCCTCATCAACCCTAAATCTACCAGTAGCTGTTAACAGCAATGAAAAAAAATAAGACATAAAAAATATAGCACAAGAAAAAACATTTATTCTTCTAAGGACACTAAGCTCCACATTAATATTTTTCAGTAATCTTTTCCCAGAGCTCCGATAACGCCACCTGTTCTTACAATGGACTATTACTGCAGACCAGATGGCCTCTACTGATCAGGACAGGTGCTCTTTAATCTGAGGGACATGTAGTCACCTACAGGAAAAGTACTGGAGCTGAGGGGGGAAAAGAGCATAAAGCTGGGATTATGAAATGATTGAAAAAATTCAAATGAAAGTGTCAATTGACTGTGCAGCCAAAATAATCTCTAAAATGTCTTTTTATTATTATTATTTTCATTTTTTTTTTACTTTCATAGCCAAGAGTAGTTGGACTATCCTGCTTTAATCCCTAAACACAGTGAACATTTCCAGTTTTGCATTAAATATTACATAGTTTTGGAAAATCTAAATGAAATTATACAATTTGTAACGTGTATTGCCAGCTGTAAACCTTTTGCTACTGACATACAGTAGAGGTCATACATTGACAGCAGCAGGTTTTATACACACTCCCTGTGGGACGGAAGCGACCAGTCACCTGTACAGCTGCCCAATTGCTACCACACACCCCTGTAACAGCTCATCTTCCAACATGAACCCCTGGTATATTTCCCAGGCTCCCATCAGCAGAACAGGGAATTTGCATGACAGTGCCCCTGGGTAGAGGGGAGGAAGGCGGCCAGAGAACATCCGTTCATTGCATTGCACCCCCCCCCCAACCTGAAAGGGAGATCTAAAACATTACTTCTGGGTTCTGTCGTCACTTTCCCCAACCTCTATGGTCAGGGAAGAAGCTAATGGAGAGATCTGAGATCTAATAGCTTCAGTAATTGCAGATGATTGCAAAATGAGCAAACAATGTGACCAGGAAGTGGGAAAAGCAAATAGAATTCAAGGATTGCATGACTAGAGGGATCACCAGCAGGAGGAAGGAGGTCCTGATTCTTCTATATAGATCTTTATATCACCAGAGGGGACACCAGCAGGAGGAAGGAGGTCCTGATTCCTCTATATAGATCTTTATATCACCAGAGGGGACACCAGCAGGAGGAAGGAGGTCCTGATTCCTCTATATAGATCTTTATATCACCAGAGGGGACACCAGCAGGGGGAAGAAGGGTTCGATTTCCCTATATAGATCTTTATATCACCAGAGGGGACACCAGCAGGGGGAAGAAGGGTTCGATTTCCCTATATAGATCTTTATATCACCAGAGGGATCACCAGCAGGAAGGAAGGGGGGTCCCGATTCCTCTATATAGATCTTAGTGAGACCTCATAGAATACTGGGGTTGATTTACTAAAACTGGTGAATGTAAAGTCTGGTGTAGCTCTGCATAGAAATCAGCTTCCAGGTTTTTTTTGTCAAAGCTTTATTGAACAAGCTTTAGTTAGAAGCCCACTGGCTACTATGCAGAGCTGCACAAGACTTTGCATTCTCCAGTTTTAGTAAATTAACACCACTGTGTAGAGTTCTGGAGACATCACTTACAAAAAGATGTTGATTAAGATAGGAGTAGACCGGTAGCAAAATGGTAAATGGTCTGGGAGATAAAACATATGGAGGAGCGACTTCAGGAACTTAATCACTTGACCTTCGGAACATTTTACCCCCTTCATGACCAGGCCATTTTTGCAATACTGTGTTATTATAACGAACAAATTGCACGGTCATGCGACACTGTACCCAAATAAAAATTTGTCATGTTTTATTCCCACAAATAGAGCTTTTTGGTGGTATTTGATAACCTTTTTTTTTTTTTATGAGCTCTAAACAAAGACAATTTTGAAAAAAAAAATATATATATATATATATATTATATATTATATATATATATATATATATATATATATATATATATATATATATATATATATATATATATATATATATATATATATATAAATAAAAACTTCTTACTATAAAACATATCAAATAATAAAAAACACAAAAAAATCTAATTTCTTCATAAATTTAGACCAATATGAATTCTGCTACATATTTTTGATAAAAAAATCCTAATAAGTGTATATGGATTGGTTTATGTGAACGTTATAACGTATACAAAATATGGGAAATATTTATGGAATTTTTTATTTTGTTTTTTTAAAATATATACTAGTAATGGCGGCGATCAGCGACTTATAGCAGGCCTGTGATATTGCGACAGACTTTCAGACACTGACATTTTGCAGGAACCAGTGACACTAGTACAGTGATCAGTGCTAAAAATATGCACCGTCACTGTACTAATGACACTGGCTGGGAAGGGGTTAAACATCTAGGGCGATCAAAGCATTAACTGTTTCTAGCCAGTGTTTGTGTGTACACAGTGTGGTGCTTTCACTAGGGGAAGAAACTGGTTCTAGTCTGCTTTGCAGAGACACAGGATCACCCCTTTCCCTGTCAGAAGTGAGTTTTGCCTTGTTTACAAAGTAAAACACAGAGGACCGAGATATGCCTAATGATCAACGTGTGCCGAAGGACAGAGTCCCCGGGACCCACAGATCAGCTTCTGCTATCACAGCAGAAGCGGCATGCCCTACGCAGGCGGAAATGCAAAAATCACACACACTCGCTGACGAAGTCCTGTGGACGTAACGCCTCGTACAGGGGCGGAGTCTTACGCTCTGACGTCACCCGCTGCCATCTCACAGTTGTTCGGACATGAACAGTCTGTTTTACTCTGCTTCACAACGTGTTATTTTATTATCCGATCAGCGCTATACGAGCGCACTTTTTAAAGTGTATCACACTCAATTTTTTATAATAAATTGCTTTACGGCTGCATCATACGGACCACTCTTAGGTGTCCCCCCCCCCCCGTCTTCCCTTCTTGCTACATTGCACGGGGAGTCCATTTGTCCATCTGCTGCATTGGAGAGACATCTGCTGGGAACTGTTGAGGACAACCAGAGGATCCGAGCCATGTTGATCCAGTGTTTATGGAATCTATGCCCTTATGACCTTCCATCTGGTAAGCATTCTATATGCATATAAGTGGAGAAGATCTTGGTGTTTTTATATTAAGACAGGAGAATTGTGTTCCCTCATATATGGACTTTCATCTATATCATTTGCGCTGCACTTAATTTGTTTTTTATTATGTTATATGGGCTTGGTGTTAACCCTTAGTGTTACTACATTTATTTTGTTTGCGCTGATTGCTTCCATTTTTGAGAATATTATATATATGTATGTGTATATATTATATATATATATATATATATATATATATATATATATATATATATATATATATACACACACACACACATATATACATATACACATACACACATACATACACTGCTGCCCTGTAGCGGTAAGAGTGCTATATGACAGTCAGCAAGTGGTTAAATGTGTACAGTCTGGAGGAGAGAAGGGAAGGCGTGATTGAAACCTTCAAATACATCAATAGGGTGAATAAGATTCAAGAGGGCAGGATTTTCAATATGAAACCAAAATCAAGAACACCTGAACATGACCTCAAACTAACTTGAGGAAAGTTCAAAACTAATCTTATAAAGCATTAATTTTATTGAAAGGGTAGTTGATGCTTGGAATAGAGTTCTAGCAGAGGTAGCGAGTCAGTCAACAGTAAGGGGTTTCAAACATGCTTGGGACAAACATAGATCAAAACCAATGAAAATGAAATATATATACCAAAATTCACAGTAGCGAAACAATAACACCTAATTAGTTCAGTGTTCAATTGAACACTGAATTAGGTGTTATTGTTGCACTACTGTGTTATATATGCACTTTGGTATATATATTTCATTTTCACTGGTTTTGATATTTATGGTTGTAAGTTACAGCATTGGTTGGTAAAGAGAACCCGTCTCAAAAAAAAAAAAAGCATCGCATAGGGCTCTCTTTGCCTAAATGAAGAAAAATTACGTTTACTGAAAAAAAAAAAAAAAAATTAAAAGCAAAGCAATTAAAACCCTCCTCAAAACATTTCCTACCTTCAGACAGATCTCTTTGCTCTTTTGCCAGACCAGATGTAGAAGGTTCTGTTTACCGTTGGCGGCATTCAGAAGATCTGTCCTCATGCGATCGTAGATGTACAGCAGAAAGTGAGTGTCCGCCCGGGCATACTCGATCATCTCCTGTGGTAATGGGCTGTTGGCCAGAAATAGCTGGTTAAGATTGACTGTATTCTCAAGTATTTGTTGCGTTTATTGGTTGGGGACTCACCGGATCCTCCAGTCAGCCAGTTGGTACTTCTTATCAGACACAACGCTGCAGTAGTGTTTGAGGAGGTGATCTAGAGAGTTCCTCGCAAGGTTCAGCAAGCGAGATCCTTGGTGGGTGTCAAACAAGTTTACAATATATAAGCCAAAATCTTTTTGTAGCCACTCAATATCAGAATCTGCACCATGCAGGACCTGGCAGTGGGGGGAAAAAAAAAAATAAATAAATAAATAAAAAAAAAGGGGGGATTAGTATCAGATAAGTACAATTACAAAAAAAAAAAAAAAAAATATCGTACACACTGGTTAAAAAGGAGATATTTATTGAAGATTTACAGAAAAAAAAAAAAAGAAAATACAGGAATAAATTGCTGATGGCAGGAACAGGTGCTTCATAAAACCCAAACGTTTAGGACACCGACTTCAGTCCCCCACAGCTACAACATTATACAAAGTCCCAAAAGGAATACTAACAAAAAGACATTTTGTCCCAGTGCATATACGTTGGAGACACTCTCGGTCTGTTCCCAGAGACCTCTGTCCATCCTCTTCTGCACCCTCTGTTCGGCTTTTTATGCATTTCTACTTCGATGAAACCTTCATGTGTATTTCATGTTTTTAATCACTTTGACCAGTGTTGGGTCATTAGTATCCTCAACACTAAGTACCGCATTTAAACTCCACCCATTGCCAGAAGAGCCACCAAAATATATATTTTGATGAATGGTTTTAACATTATTTTTATTTTGTAGACTGTACCTACAACATTAATTGCAAAAAACTATCCCTGAGGAATGAGCCAAGATTACTTCAAAACACGTAGGATATGTTGACACAACTCTTTATAAAAATTGGATAGGTGTACTGTAAAAATATGGTGCGGTAACATGTACCCCATTCTTTTATTGTACATTGTCATTTTTTGATATATTTTTCAACTTTTTGTAAACCAGAACAAATTCAACTTTAAATTTTAATGCAAATATTTTTTACTCGGTCATGCCTTTAAAGCCCCATGTTAAGGGGCGAAACTGTGCTTTTCCATATATTCTCTCTCTGTTGGGGTCCCCCAGGGTTCTGTTCTTGAACCTCTCCTATTTTCAATCTACACTGCCTCCCTGGGTCAGCCGATAGCCTCTCATGGCTCTACGCTGACGACACCCAAATCTATTTCTCTACCCCTCAGCTCACTCCCTCCTCACGTATCACTAACTTACTAACAGATATATCGGTCTGGATGTCCCACCACTTCCTCAAACTCAATCTATCCAAAACCGAACTTATTAAATTTTTCCTCCACCACTTGCCCCTTTCCCCTGATCAATGTCAAAATCGATGGCACATCTATCAGCCCATCCCCGCACGCCAAGGTCCTAGGTGTAGTCCTGGACTCTGAGCTATCGTTTAAGCCCCATATCCAATCACTGTCCAAATCTTGCCACCTCAACATCTCCAAAATACGCCCCTGCCTAACCAATGAAACCACAAAGCTCTTAATTCACCCCCTGGTCATCTCTTGCCTTGACTACTGCAACTCCCTCCTCATTGGCTTACTTTTATATAGTCTATCCCCCCCTTCAGTCCATCATGAATGATGCTGCCAGACAAATCCACCTTACCAATTTGCTCTGTCTGCTACTCCTCTCCGTCAATCCCTTCACTGGCTTCCGCTCACCCACTTAAATAAATTCAAAATACTAACAACTTACAAAGCCATCCACAATTTAGCCCCCAGCTACATCACTAGCCTAGTCTCAAAATACCAACCTAATCGTTCCAAGACCCCCTGCTCTCTAGCTCCCTCGTCACCTCCTCCTTTGCTTACCTCAAGGACTTTCCCAGAGCCTCTCCAATCCTATGGAACTCCTTACCCCAATCTGTCCGATTATCTCCTACTCTCTTAGCTTTTAGACGATCGGTGAAAACCCTCATCTTCAGAGAAGCCTACCCACACCTAACAACTGTATTTTCAATTTCTCCATCAGTTCATCCCCCCACAGCTATTACCTTTTGTTTCACTTGACCCTCCCTTCTAGACTGTAAAGCTCTAAACGAGCAGGGCCCTCTGACCCCTCCTGTATCGAATTGTATCGTAACTGTACTTTTTCCCCTTATGTTGTAAAGCGCTACACAAACTCTTGGCGCTATATAAATCCTGAATAATAATAATAATAATAATAATAATATTCCAGGGTTGTGGCTATATTTAAGCAGATAAGTGAAACCTCTATTTTTTTTTTTTGAGTACTAACAAAAGATGTTAACTAAACCATTGAGATGTAGGACTCTGTACAAGGGCTTACCAAACACAGTGATACCACAAGTCTGACATAGCAGCACTATAACTGGAACTCCAGGAGTTAAGCAGCTGAGAAACAATATACATTCTTAACACATCAAGACCCCCAAGCATAACCACTAAATTGGAGTCCAAACGATTGCTACAACCAAGAATCTGTTCAGTCCTACCACATCCTAACACCAGAGACAGAAAGCATTATATATGTATTTTACGATTTCACCCATAGTTACAACTTTAAACGTTCAGGAGGTTTACAACGGTTTAATCTTCTGACCTTGACAATGGAAGGATCCGTAAAACTCTCATTCAGGATGTAAAGGTCACTGCGGAGCTCAAGAGGATCAATAATAAAATCCTCACTGCGGGTGGAGATCTGCAGGAGGCAGGTGAGGCCCAGGAAGCTGCGGTACGAATGGTGCTGCAAGAGGAAGAGGACAATTATTAACGAACAGGCAACAAACACTAAAGATTCTCCTTAACCTCTTGCTGTTCATGCAATGCTTGTGAGCGGCAGCAGGGAAGGTGGACTTTACCGACCACATGCTACACATATGCGTCCATGGGCGGCCCAGTTTTCTGTACTGAAAGCGCGCTCACAGCACAGTGATCAAGCTTTCAAAGACAGTTTCCAATCTTTAGTAATGTTCGGGAGCCGGCGTCAGTTCCTGATCATGTAACCACGGGGATAGCCAATCACAGAGGTCACGCGATTGGGGTTTAATAGTAAATGTTGATAAGAATCATGTTTGCAGTGCCCATAGTAACAAGCATTTAGCTTCTCTATCTGAAAATCCTCAGACTAGAATCTAATTATTTTGGGTAGCGCAAATTTTTCTATTCCTATAGATAATATAAAAACAATTCCAGTATCGGATGACGTCTTACCTCCAGATCCACAGCAAACTCTGAGCATTTTAACAACTTCTCATTTAGCGCTACAAGATCATCCAGCGTGTTGATAAAATGGTAGGGGACGTCGTTCAAAGGTACAAATGGCTGGTAAAAACAAAGCAGCATAATTAGTTTTGCTGCCATACGGTCTTTGCATTATAAAGTTGCAAACTGCATAGCTGTAAAAATAGCAGCTGTGGCAAACATTGAACCTTCACTATATTTTTATACTGATTGGTTCTCTTTAACAATCATGAATGTGGTCAAATTAACAAGTACTGAAGTATCAAACAATGGCACATAACGCCAGATCTGAAAATCGATTTTGAACAAGGTCAAGGAGACAGGACTATGGTTACATGAGTAATGGCAGGAGGTCCTTACATGTAACATGTAGTGATGGCCTGAAAATTATCAGCCGAAAATAGGGTTTTCAGCCTTGTGCCAAAGGGTAAAAAGTGGCAATAATGGCTGCCAAATATGCACCAAAAATGCAACAAGCTGGATTTTTAACACCGCTTCAAAAAAGGTGCTGATAATGGGCAAAAATAATTTCACAATATTAAATTTAAAAAGGTTGAATATAATACATTTATAAAAATATTTATATATATTTTTTAAACTGTCAATTTTGGTTTTGGCCAAGTGCATCCTGAACTTTCGGTGCACCACTAGCAACATGTAGAGAGGGCATTAAGGAAATGGGTCATATATAAAAATATTCCCATTGCAAACATTTCGGGAGATGGCAAAAAAAAAAAAAGCAAGCATGTAGCAACTTCCAGATGGTAACATTATAAGCAACAGTATACAGTATATTGCCAATACACTATGGATCTTTAGGATAATGTCCAAATGTTTATTCTGGTGATCACATCACCAGAATAAAAGGTACAACATTGGAGAGTCACGCAGGACCCCTTTGTGGCTCCGAAACGTTGTACGATACCGATGTGATCTCTTGAAAAAATAAATAAAAGTTTGGGATGTTATCTTAAAGCTCCATGATGTGCTGGCGATATGTATGTACTCTTGCTAAAAATTAGGGGTGCAACGGATCAAAAAACTCACGGTTCGGATCATTCCTCGGATTAGGAGTCACGGTTCGGATCAAAAAAAAAAAAAAAAAATCTCCCCCACTGTAATATCCACAATCTCCCTATTGGCAGGGTGTGGCAGAGTACTGCAGGGTATTGGTGGGTATATTGGTAGGGCATGGAAGAGTATTGGCAGGGCATGGAAGAGTATTGGCAGGGCATGGAAGAGTATTGGCAGGGCATGGAAGAGTATTGGCAGGGCATTGCAGGAGGGCATTGCAGAGTATTGGCAGGGCATTGCAGCAGAGCATTGCAGAGTATTGGCAGGGCATTGCAGAGTATTGGCAGGGCATTGCAGAGTATTGGCACTGCTGCCATCCGATCTCTCCCCTCCACTGTACAGATCAGTACACAGAGGGGAGAGAGGAACTGGCGTCATGACATGACGCCGGTTTGTTACAAGTGATCGCTCCGTCATTTGACGGAGCGATCACGTGCTAAACGGCCGCCGGGTGTACCAAGATGGCCGCCGCTCCGGAGCTAGACAGAAGCCGCTGCCTTTCCTATGGCCGAGGCCACAGAGCGCTCCGTGGATCGCGGGTGTCCCGTATGGATCAACCTCCACGGATCGATGACGATCCGTTGGCCCCCTACTAAAAATGGTAAGGTAAGGCCTGGAGGAGAAAAAAAAAAAAAAAACACACAAAAAAAACCAAACTTACAAAATTGGGAAAAACAACATTTTTTTTCTTTTTTCCTCCCCAAAGCCCTTTATTTTTTGGTAAACATTGAATAAATAAAAAAAAAAAAAAGGGGGGGGGGACGGAATATGTTTTTTTACAATGATAAATAATATTTCCAAATGTTGCAAGGATGGCAAAACACATTCTTGCATGCCAGAGATGCCCTAAAGACATGTAAAAATACTTTATGGAATTAAATGATGAGGACCATAATTAAAGAGTTTTTCCCTCCAGAGTTCATTCCAGAAACATTTTTGCAGCTTCTGGATCATCACAAAGTATTTCACCAACAGCATCTTCAATAGTACTTTAAATTAGCAAAACTGCTCCACACAGATTTTTTTTTTCTCCTTAACGCTACTTACCGTGTTTGGAGGAAGAAAAATGCTGACTATGACCCGAAGAACACCATCCCTACAGTCAAGCACGGAGGTGGAAACATTATGCTTTGGGACTGTTTCTCTGCTAAAGGTACAGGCTGACTTTGCTGCATTCAGGGGCCAATGGACGGGGCCATGTATTGTAAAATCTTGGATGAGAATCTTCTTCCCTCAGCCTCAACACTGAAGATGGGTCATTAATGGGTCTTCCAGCATGACAATGACCCAAAACATACCGCCAAGGCAACAAAGGAGTGTCTCAAGAAGAAGCACATTAAGGTCATGGAGTGGCCTAACCAGTCTTCAGACCTTAATCCTATACAAAATGTATGGAGGGAGCTGAAACTTTGAGTTGCCAAGCGACAGCCAAGAAACCTTAAGGATTTAGAGAAGATCTGTAAAGAAAAGTGGACCAAAACCCTCCTGAGATGTGTGCAAACCTGGCCACCAACTACAAGAAATGTATTACCTCTGTGCTTGCCAACAAAGGGTTTCTCCACCAAGTACTAAGTCATGTTTTGCTTTGGAATCAAATACTTATTTTACTCACTGAACTGCAACTCAATTTATAACATTTGTGATGTGTTTTTCGTCTGGATTTTTGGTTGATATTCTGTCTGTATCATTTAAAATACACCTGTGATAAAAATTATAGACCCTTCATTTTTTTGTAAGTGGGCAAACTTACAAATTCTGCAGGGGATCAAATAATTAATTTTCCCCACTGTGTGTGATGATTCAGGGATTAGTCAATTAAGACCACAAGCTACAAGGGAGACCCCGGACAATTTTTGGGATGCATGTTTCAATAGAGAACTTAGGCAGCACTGACATCATGTATTAAGGATAAAATGCAATTATGTAGTTCCTCAATGAGTAGTCAGGCTGCAAAACTCACCTGTATGTCTGGCATTTCCATATGTTTCTCCAGAGGATCAAAGTGATCCAATTCATACCGATAAGGGTGAGCCAGCCTGAAAAACACATCATTAAAGTTAGAGAAGACGCTATACATTATATGAGAAAAAATATTGCTAAAAAGGATGGTTGACCAGCCAATAAAACCATAATTACAGCAGTACCGTTGGTACCCAGAAACACCTAATGGTGGATGTTAAGTGTGTGCATACTGAATCACTCTCAATGGTCTGCATAAGGAGTCACTCTAGTGCAGGGATCCTCAAACTAGGGACCTCCAGCTGTTGCAGAACTACACATCAAACGAGGCATTGTAAAGCTCTGACATTCACAGACATGACTCGGCATGATGGGAATTGTAGTGTTTGAACAACTGGAGGGCCGTAGTTTAAAGACCCCTGCTCTAGTGTGCGTTTCATTTGAATAGGGAAGGAGTTAACTCCTTTCCTATGCAATGGGAAAGCAAGCAATCTGCATTCTATTTCTGATGCCTTAAATAAGGGGTGTCTGTTCCATTAAACTGGTTATCCCTTCTAGAACAGAAAAAAAAAAAACGCATCAAGGAAAAAGCCTTTTTCTCCGCCGATTCAGGAAAAAGGGTTACAAATCAGTTGTATTTTTTTAAGATTTATTCACAAGTGTGTGACTGCTACAGTTCACATCCCTCTTTCTGCTTGTGCAGTGACCACACCACACAAGCAGAGCCTAAAAAGTTAACCCTCCTCCTTCCTCTCGTTTTGGGCTGAGTGGAGGACGGGGACGGGCAGAGACATCGGAGGATGCAGCTCCAGTTCTCCTGTTCCATCTGTCATAGAAAAACTGCTAGAACAGACAACTGATCCTAATTAAAAATGGTACTTCAGCGCCTTTTGTTTAGGGGCAGCATCTGCTGTATTTTCTCTGTTTATGCTTGTACCACTCTTCCCGTTTTTTTTTTTTTTTTACAGATGATTTTGTTTTCATGCATCTTACATGTCACTTTCAGGCTGCTGTAATCGCTGTTGGTGGATAAAATCTGCTAGGGCTGCCGGGACATCCAGGTCTTCAGGGCGCTTCTCCCGTTTAGTCCTGAGAGCTGGGGAAAAACAGAGCACAGTCACCCCCCATTACACAGGCGAGTAGCCGACAGGCTGCAATCTCATGTATTGACAATTTGAGGAATTCTAAATGCATATTACAGCTCCAAGAAGGTTTGCAAGTCATGTTACACCGAGCCTCACAAATCAAACAGAGGTTGATTTATTAAAGGCAAATATACTGTGCACTGCAAGTGCAGTTGCTCTAGATCTGAGGTGGAAGCTCTGATTTCTATCATCCAATTTTGTTCAAGAAAAAAATGCTGTTTTTTTTTTTTTTTTTTATTTCCCTTGCACGTGATTGGGTATTCTTTGAAGCTTTACCTCATTTACCAAGCTCTGGAGCAACTGCACTTGTAGTACACAATAGATTTGCCTTTAGTAAAATCAACCCCATATTTTATTTGTACCAACTATCAAGATGCAAGTATGGAAAAAATCAAAGAAAGTTCCTGGAATTATTAAGTAATCTAATTTAAAGTGCATGTGGAGCCAAAAGGTTTTCTTGGTTTTGAGTAGAGTGGGTAAGGGTTAGAAGTCCTGTCAAGTTTTTTTTTGTATTCTTTATTTAAGTGCTGTACAGAAGTCACACATGACATTAAACTTTCAACTGATTTTCATGGTTGCCAATGTGTACTAACATCATCTGTCACATTCATTAAAGTAGAATGATAGCATAACTATAGCATTAATATATATATATATATATATATATATATATATATATATATATATATATATATATATATATATATATATATATATATATATTTATATTTTAGAGTAAGGGAGGGTAATAACCCCTGAAAGGTTAATTTTTACCATCTTTGTCCCATTGGGGAGATTACCCTTCACTTCCTGTCCCATAGCCAAACAGGAAATCCCTGCAAATTAAGGGAATTCTTTGAGGACCCCCAGGTCACCAAAACTAGTGTCCCCATTGGAAGATATCCCATCTATTACTTTTCTGGGGACAACCCCAAATTTGAGCTTTTCTTTTACTTTCAATGATAATGGTAAACAGGACAAATAGAGAGGGTGAATCTCCTTAATGGGGGCACAGACAGCAATAAAAACTAGCGGTGTTCCAATCCTCCTCCCCTCTATCCAAAGCTAAAAAAATAAATAAAATTTTTTACCTTTGGTTATACCTTAAAGTAATAATAAAATCTCATTTGATTTGTTTACTTACCAGTTCTGTGCAGTGGTTTTGCCAAAATCAGCCCTGATCCTCCTCTTCTTGGGTCCCCCCGCTGGTGCTCCTGCCTCCCCCCCCCCCCCCCCCCCCCATAGCAAGCTGCTTGCTTTTGGAGCACTCGTGCGTGCTCGCTCCGAGCCCTGCTTTGTGTCTATAAAACGGAGCATGACTTGGCTCCGCCCCCCCCCCCCCCCCCACCTTCCTCCTCACTGGCTCCGATTGACAGCAGCTGGAGCCATTGGCTCCTGCTGCTGTATGTGATGCAATGAAGAGTTAGAGGCCTCAGTTCTTGTGCACATGGCTGGATCTAGATGACTCTCAGGTACAGTCCCTTGCAAAAGCATTCACCCCCCTTGGCTTTTACCTATTTCGTTACATTACAGCCTTTAGTTCAATGTTTTTTAATCTGAATTATATGTGATGGATCAGAACACAATAGTCTAAGTTGGTGAAGTAAAATTAGAAAAATATATACATAAAACTATTTTTCAGAAATAAAAAACGGATAATTGGCATGTGCGTATGTATTCACCCCCTTTGTTATCAAGCCCAAAAAAGCTCTGGTGCAACCAATTACCTTCAGAAATCATAATTAGTGAAATGATGTCCACCTGTGTGCATTCTAAGTGTCACATGATCTGTCATTACATTTACACACCTTTTTGAAAGGCCCCAGAGGCTGCAACACCCAAGCAAGAGGCACCACTAACCAAACACTGCCATGAAGACCAAGGAACTCTCCAAACAAGTAAGGGACAATGTTGTTGAGAAGTACAAGTCAGGGTTAGGTTATAAAAAAAAAAAAAATATTCAAATCTGATGATCCCTAGGAGCGCCATCAAATCTATGATAACCAAATGGAAAGAACATGGCACAACAGCAAACCTTCCAAGAGATGGCTGCACACCAAAACTCACGGACCGGGCAAGGAGGGCATTAAATAGAGAAGCAGCACAGAGACCTAAGGTAATCCTGGAGGAGCTGCAGAGTTCCACAGCAGAGACTGGAGTATCTGTACATAGGACGACAATAAGCCGTACGCTCCAAAGAGTTGTGCTTTATGGCAGAGTGGACAGAAGAAAGCCATTACTTTCAGCAAAAAAACTAAATGGCACGATTTGAGTTTGTGAAAAGGCATGTAAGAGACTCCCAAAATGTATGGAGGAAGGTGCTCTGGTCTGATGAGACTAAAATTGAACTTTTTGGCCATCAAAGAAAATGCTATGTCTGGCGCAAACCCAACACATCAATCACCCAAAGAACACCATCCCCACAGTGAATCATGGTGGTGGCAGGATCATGCTGTGGGGATGTTTTTCAGCAGTCAGAATTGGGAAACTGGTCAGAGTTGCGGGAACGATGGATGGAGCTAAATACAGAGATATTCTTGTGCAAAACCTGTACCACTCTCTGTTTGATTTGAGGCTAGGACGGTGGTTCACCTTCCAGCAGGACAATGACCCCAAACACACTGCTAAAGCAACACTTGAGTGATTTAAGGGGAAACATGTTAAATGTGTTTCAAATGGCCTAGTCAAAGCCCAGACCTCAATCCAATAGAAAATCTGTGGTTAGACTTAAAGATTGCTATTCACAAGCGCAAACCATCCAACTTGAAGGTGCTGGAGCAGTTTTGCAAGGAGGAATGGGCAAGAATCCCAGTGGTAAGATGTGGCAAGCTCATAGAGACTTATCCAAAGCAACTTGGAGCTGTGATAGCCGCAAAAGGTGGCTCTACAAAGTATTGACTTTAGGGGGGTGAATAGTTATGCACATTGACTTTTTCTGTTATTTTGTCCTATTTGTTGTTCGCTTCACAATTAAAAAAAAAAAAAAAAAAAAAGAAAAAAAATATTCAAGAGTTGTGTGCATGTTAAATTAAATGATGCAAATTCTCAAACAATCCATGTTAATTCCAGGTTGTGAGGCAACAAAACACAAAAAATGCCAAGGGGGTGAATACTTTTGCAAGGCACCGTATATATTTAGGGAGGCTGCGAGGGAAGCTGCAAGCAGAAGGTTGTTTTACCTTATGCACAGAATGCAGCAAGGTTTAAAAAAAAAAAAAAAAAAAAAAAAAAAAAAAATTTCCCCTTTCTTTTTAAAACCACTTTAAAAGAGAAGTATGGGGTTTGGGGTTTTTGCAGATTTATACTTGCCTAGGTAGATGCAGCATCGGTCCCCCGATGCCTCTAAGACTGAAAACCGAGCGATCCAACAGCGCAGATCACTCGGTTCTCACAGTTCCCCGAGCAGAGAGCTGCTGTCAGTCACTGCTCTCCCCCCTCCTTGCTCATTGGAGCGCTGGGCTGTGGGGGGGGGGGGTGAGAGTGGCCGACTCAGGCTCTCAGCGGCTTGTTGAGAGGCTCAGCCGGTGCTGGTCCAGGCATGTGGGCAGATCCAGACTCCATGACCTTACCTGAGCCTGGACCGGCTCTGTGATGTCAGCCCGCTCTCTGCTCAAAATGGGTCAAAGGAGTGCTAAATGAACTGCACTCCTGTGATCCATAAGAGAAGTACAGCCAAACGAGCTTTGCCTGTACACCTTTAACAGGTAATCAGCTCCTGTCAAATTTTTACTGCTATTCAGGGCTTTGTTAGAGATTTCAACTCACTTCCTTTCCTGCTGACGTGCTGCTGTAGAGGAAATGAGTGCAACTTTCCAACAGCAACATAGACAAAAACATTTCTTTAGCAGAGTAAGGGGGAGGCCAATACCTCTGTCACTTTATTTCTGTGTCCCTGGTGCTGATTTTCCCTCACTTCCTGTCTAGTAAAGCGGTTGTCAGGACAGGAAGCGAAGGCAAATTTCTCTAACAGAGCCCCAGATAGCAGTAGGTAGGTGGGATCACTTCCCAAGTTGCGAGTGCCATCAAGGAACGTGAACTGGTAGCAGCGATAGGTTTCCCAGTGCTATGGCAAGTCCTTACTCTCTGGAAGCGGTTTCTGCGCGTTTGGCTTTATAAATATTTTTGGAACAAAAGGAGTGTTCGTGTTGTCTATCTTTTCTTTGAACTTCAGCTGTGGTCGCACAATGTTCTTGGCCTGTAGCAGACGAAATGTTTGTGTCTTGTGTTTCTTGCTTGTGTCATTGCTCTGCAAATGCAAAAGAAACAGGCACATTAAGAGCATCGCCACCAGAATAACAGTGATAATCTGAAAGAAGCCCGGGGTTTGTGGGTTCTGCTTACCCGGCGATTCCAGCTGGAGATAATGGTCTTTGGTGCCTGAAGACCTGCAGGCAGAATGGGCTCCTGGCTACGGTGCACCCCTGAAGCTTCATCCAGCATCATGCCCTGCAAAATAAGAGTACCTGTCACTGCTTCTGAATGACTGCCCAGCACTCAGCCCAACTTAAAGCAGTAGCAAACTCAGTACAAAAAAAAACAAAACAAAAAAAAAACAAAAAAAAAAAAAAAAAAAAAAAAACACAGTAGCCCAATATCACTATGTAATGCATTTATGAACACAAAGATATACTCTAGCATCCTATCAGCAGCCTTACTATTGATGCAGCTTGTTTCGTTAGTTGTCTGTTCCAGCTGAAGCCGGCGCCATCTTTGCTGCAACCTCCCTATTCCTTCCACATGTGTACTTCTGCCCTTTCTCCTGCATCATTGCAAGAACCTCATATGCTCAGTACAAGTAAACCAAGCCTCGTTTTCATCTGTTACCATGGTGCCTTAGCCCCGCATAACCAATCAAAATACACATGTAAATATCTTACTCCTGATTTGCTGGCTGTGCAATAACCATCGAATCAGTGCCTTTCCTTGCTCAGTGTTGATGCTTTGTAAACACCCCATGACATAAATAGTCACATGGGGTTTTTCGGAAAATGATGAATGATGAGAACGCTCGCAAGATTACAAAGACACAGCACATAGCTGTACAGTAATGGCATACTCAATGTGCCGTCAATCTGGATACCACTGCGCATGCACCAGAGACGTAATTGAAAGAAGGAAGGGATACCATCTTCTAAACCCCGCACCTGGACTGGATTTTTTTTTAAATTAGAAGAGAAGTATCAGGTTTTTTTTTTTCCCCTAATCATACTTACCTAGGTGGATGCTGCATCTGTCCCCCGCCAGCTCTAAGACTGAGAACCGAGCGATTAAACGCTGCTGATCGTTTGGCTTTGGCTGTACTTCTCCTTTAAAGCGGTGAATAAGGAATAGGAAAATAAAATCAGAAACTACAAAATACTGTAGCTGCCAACATTTAAAGGAGAAGTCCAGCCTAAGCTTGTTTGGCCGGGCTTCTACTATGGGTCACAGGAGTGCAATTTGTTTTGCACTCCTGTGACCCGTTTTGAGCAGAGAACGGAATGAAGTCCGCTCTCTGCTGACGTCACAGAAATCAGTCCAGGCACCGCGTAATCCCGACAATGGAAGTCTGGCTCTGCCAGGTACCTGGACTGACACCCGTCTCCCGCCCCCCTCCCCCCACAAGCTCAGCACTCCAGTGAGCGCGGAGGGGGCAGAGCGGAGAGCTGCTGACCGACAGTCAGCAGCTCTCTGCTAGGGGAGCTGAGAGAACCGAGCCATCAGCAATGTTTGATCGCTCAGTTCTCAGTGCAGAGGCGCAGGGGGACAGATGCAATATTGGACAAATGCTGCATCCATCCACCCAAGTATGATTCTAAGAAAAAAAAAAAAAAAGTGCATTTAATAGGGTTGCACTGATAACGAGTACCGATATTTTCGGTCAAGTACTCACTGATACTGAGTACCACAACTTTGCGGTGCGATTTGCGTCAATACAAAATAAATGGGCGCAAATCGCACTGCCCTAGCATTTAATTTATTAGGAGAATGCAGAGCATTGCACCTACAATCACCAGATAGCGTGTGCCATCCCAGACCCCTGCAGACTCTCAGCATAGCTGTCTGCTCATACCTCATACAGGCAGACAGTTACCTGAGAACAAGAAGATCAATGGACTACGAGAGAACTCACCAGCTCAGCTCATTGAGAACTACAAGCCGTCAGCTGCAATGGCTGACGGTACTTGTAGGCATTCATTCACAGGACACAGTGAATACAATGACGCGACCATGTGGCTGCAGATGCCGGATACTGGAACATGTTACACGTTCCACCCTAAAAAAACAGGTGAACTTGACCTTTAAAAAAACAGATACATAACAGTCCCTGGAGTCCAGCGTTGTCTTTTATGCAGATGATTCTCATCAGGGCATCTGCTCAGCCATTTTGGTTTTAGGAGCCATCCGCGACTTCCTGATGTCCCTCAGCTGGCTCCCCTGCTGCGCATGCACAAGCAGCAGCCTGCAGGGAGACTGTTCCTACATCCTCCTGAAATATGATCCCAGGAGGCTGCTGGCAGGCAACATCGTACTGAGAAAAATGTACCGATTCCAAAAAAGTTTTTTTCTTTTTTTAATTAACATTTCTGCAGAGGCTGAGATTCAATAAATGAAAGCAGAGAAGTCATTTTTGGATGAAGATCTAGATGCTTTTATGTGTGTTATTTTTGTGCAGTTTATTAATGTAGGAGTATATGCACTGATCATTTGTATTGTCAATTAACACTATACATTGTTTGTAATAATTATTTATACTTCTACAGTGGTAACTTGGATTACGAGCATAATTTGTTCCAGAAGAATGCTTCCAAAGCACTCGTATATCAAAGCGAGTTTCCCCATAGAAGTCAATGGAAACTCAGGTAATTAGTTCCACAGTGACTTCTATTGTTTGCAGTACCACATGTGGCCAGAGGTGGGGGAGTGCCAGAGACACTCGGAAACCGCTCGGATGCACTCGGAAACACCCCGTTCCCGAGTGGCTCCAAATGTGACACCGGTGCCCCTACACCTCTGGCCAAATGCAGTACTGCACACCGCAAAAGCTTGAATCCTGCTCGTTTTGCGAGACAACGCAAACTGAGTCAGGATTTTTCATTGCATTGCGAAACGCTCATTAACCGAGTTACTCGCAATCCGAGGTATTACTTTATAGGTTTATTTTTTTTACTTCATAGTGCTATATAGTTGTTGTATTCTTATATATTATTTAGCTACAAAAGTAAGCACCCACCACTCTCTCCAGAATGGCGTCATTAGCATCCACCAGCAAATCCATCTTGTCTTCCAGGGCACTGTCCTTATTATGATTCCCGGTGTAACTGCGGCAGCCATGATACTGCATAATCCGACTCATGCTGTGTGTGAAGAAGACCGGATCCCAAAGAAAGTAAAAACAGAACCCAAGACATTAATGAAGTAGATATGGAGGAAGTTATTGGTTATGCTGTACATTGTTCTATTTAGATGTAAAACAAAGCAAAATTTAAAAGAGACCATCTCCATCAAGGCCAGCGTTTCTCATACAAACAGGATATCATAGAACCCTGGGGTGCCTCCTGAAGCTGCTAGGGGTTCCTAAGGCAGTGGCAACTTTATCTCCCATCTACAACGACACCAAATGCAGAGTGGCAATTTGCCATGGACCACCACAGTGAGGTGTTACTTCTACATGGATCATTATTCTTAAAGTGATACTAAAGTCTTGGTTTTTCTCCTTTAAAAATAACATACATGTTATACTTACCTGCTTTGTGTAGTGGTTTTGCACAGAGCAGATCCTCCTCTTCTCAGGTCCCTCTTCGGTGCTCCTGGCCCCTCGTTCCTGTTAAGTGCCCCCACAGCAAGCTGAGCCGAGTCGCAGCTCCGTGTGCTAATTCAGACACAGAGCCTCGGCCCAGCCCCGCCCCTCTCTCTCTCTACTGATTGGCTCACCGACTTTGACAGCAGCGGGAGCTAATGGCACGTCTCTGCTGTTTCAGGCAATGAGGAGGGAGAGTCCCGGACAGCCAAGTCTCTCCTGCAACAATTGCTGGATAGAGATGGGGCTCAGGTAAGTATTAGGGGGGCTTCTGCACACAGAAGGCTTTTTATCTTAAAGCGGGATTCTGGCAAGCGAAAACATTTTTTTTAAGTCAGCAGCTACAAACACTGTAGCTGCTGACTTTAAATAAGTAGACTTACCTGTCCTGGGTGCCCGCGATGTCGGCCGCTCGAGGCCGACCCGTCCCTCGGCTCCCGGCACCGCCATCCTAAGTAAGGGAAACAGGCAGTGGAGCCTTGCGGCTTCACTGCCAGTTTCCTACTGCGCACACGCGAGCGGCGCTCTGCGAATGGCCCCGTGGTTTTGTGGGAACACACACACACACACACACACACACACACACACACACACACACACACACACACACACACACACACACACACACTTCCCAGAAGGCAACAGGGCCGCTCACCGAGGAGCAGGACACGCAGCGGAATAGGAAGAGGCAGATTACGAAGACTGCCTAGCAACAAGGGTTTAGGTAAGTTTAAAAAAATTTTTTTTTTTTTTCAAATTTTTAAAAAAATTTTTAGGATTTTTCATGCAATTTTTTTTTTTTTTTTAGGATGGCCCTCCACTTTAAAAAGGCATAGAATGCCAAAGATAAAAAAAAAAAAAAAAAAACCTACTGCCTTTACAAACAATTTAAACTACACTAGTAGAATTTCATTCAACATTTTTTCGTTGCAAGATAGTTTGATTGTTTTTCTATTAGTGGATCAAATCAAGGTTCGTTTTTAATTGCAGTGAAGAGAACATTTGAAGGGGTAGGATGTAAAATCTTTTGCAAATGTATGAATTTATCAGTGAACATGCGTTTCTTTTTATAGTCTATTTATTCCAAATGTTAATGGCAAACAAAACCTTGAACTACAGCTTTTCTGTATAATATAATTTTTATAATACATATAAATAATAAAAAAGTATTGAATTTTTTTTTTTTTTTTTTTTTTAGAATCATACTTACCTAGGTGGATGCAGCATCGATCCTACGCTGCATTTGTCCCCTGCTGGCTCTAACACTGAAAACCGATCAAACACCGCCGACCATTCGGTTCTCAAAGCTCTGTCAGCAGAGAGCCGGTAACTGTTAGACTCGGTTCACACTAGGGGCGGCACGACTTGCAGGTCGCCTCACCGAGGCGACCTGCACACGACTGCCAGGGCGACTTGCAAAACGACTTCTGTATAGAAGTCTATGCAAGCCGCCCCCAAAGTAGTACAGGAACCTTTTTCTAAGTTGGAGCGACTTCCATTGTACAGAACGGGACGCTACTTGTCAGGCGACTAGGTCACCTGACAAGTCATCCTAGTGTGAACTGGCACTAAGTCACCGGCTCTCTGCTCTAAAGCTCCCCCCCTTCCCCCACACTCACTGGAGCGCTGGGCTGTGGAGGGGGGAGAAATGGCCGGCTTAGGCTCTCAACGCCTCACTGAGATGCTGAGCTGGGCGACAGTCCAGGCATGTGGGCAGATCCCGAGCCTGGAGCGGCTCTGTGAGATCAACCGACAGCGGGCTTCAGCATGCTGAAAACGGGTCACAGGTGTGCAGAATGAACGGCACTCTTGTGATCCACAGCCAAAACAAGTTTTAGCTGTACTTCTCCTTTAACCACTTCAATACCAGGCACTTAACCCTTCCCTGCCCAGGACAATTTTCAGCTTTCAGCTCTGTCGCACTTTGAATGACAATTGCGCGGTCATGCTACACTGTACCCAAACTAAATTTTTATCATTTTCTTCCCACAAATAGAGCTTTTTGGTGATATGTGATCACCTCTGGGGTTATTTTTTGCTAAACTAAAAAATACCAACATTTTTGAAAAAAAAAAAAAAGTTTTTCTCAGTTTCTGTCATAAAATTTAGTTTTTCCCCTTCACTGACGGGCACTAATAAGGCGGCACTGATATGTAGAATCGATGGGCACCAATAGGCTGCACTGATATGCAGCACTGATGGGCACCACCAATGATGAGGTACTGATGTGTTACTGACAGGCGTTACTGCTGGACACTGATTGGCATTGTAATGGGCACTGGCAGTCTTATTATGGGGACACTGCTGGGCACTTATTGGCATGTGATTGGCACAACTGAGGGGGCTGTGCTGATAATCAATGTGCTGATAGCTGATCATGTGGTAAGAAGCCTCTGACAAAGGCTTCTTATCACGATCGGAGATGCGGCATGTGAGACTGACACGCCGCACTCGTGATCGCCGTGGTGCGCGCCCCCACGGCATGCTATCCCGCTGGATGTCATATGACGCCCAGTCAGGAGAATAGAACCACTTCCTGGATGTCATTGACCGGGCGGGAAGTGGTTAAAATAAAATAATATATATATATATATATATATATATATATATATATATATATATATATATATATATATATATATATATATATATATATATATATATATATCTCACACACACATATATATATATATATATATATATACACACATACATACATACCCCTAAATATTAAAATTAAATGTATAATTATATAGTCATTTCAAGATCTTTACCAAAAATAATTCTGTTATACACAGCAGGTGGGTGTTAATCTGTTGTGGAGGTCATACAGCAATGTAAGCCACATTCTTTTTTTCTTGTATTGAAAACTTTCAACATATAAAGCTAATGTACCACAAGCTGAATGTATAATTAGATTTATCTGGAGTTTCCTTGAACCTCTGGGGTAAAACACAAAAAAAAAAAAAAAAAAAGGGAAAAAAGGATGAGAAAGGCCGAGCTTGGCTGGCCAAACTAAAGAAGGAACAACCAATCAGAACTCAGTCCGGTATTTTCTGCTGTGCCCCAGAGTCCAAAAAATAAAACTTTTAGAGTCAGTCTGAACAAAGAACACATCCTCATTAAACCTCTCTGTGTCTCTAACAGACGGTAATGACGTACCAGTGAAGCAGGCGGTCACCCTGTGTTTCACAGAAGGAGCGGAAGCCGGGAAAGCTGCGATAGAAGTCATACTCATCTCCAGACTGTGGAAGACCGGTCGATGACTTTGTGGTGGCGACGACCTTCCCCAGAGCATACTGCAAGAAACAAACCAATGAGAAAATGGCATGCTATGTCGTGAACAGTGCGAGAATAGTCCAGCACAGTACATAGGCTAAGCCCAGCACTGACAGAGTACAGTACACAGTTCTTTGCCCTGCAGTGATAACAGTACCGTACAGTACGATCACAGCCCAGTAGGGCAGAAATAACTAATTGAAAATCGATTATAATTTATATGCTAAATAATTGTCAAGTTTTGTTTACATATCAGTATACACAGTGCAGCACACGTACAGCTCAGTACACCATCCATATACACTGACCGGCCACTTTATTGTTAGGTACACCTCGCTAGTACCGGGTTGGACCCCCTTTTTCCTTCATTGTTCGTGGAATAGATTCAACAAGATGTTGGAATTGTTCCTCAGAGATTTTGCTCCATAGTGACATGATAACATCACACAGTCGCTGCAGATTTGTCGGCTGCACATCCATGATGTTCCACCACATCCCAAAGGTGCTCTATTGGATGAGATCTGGTGAGTGTGGTGAGATCTGGTGAGTGTGGAGGCCATTGGAGTACAGGGACCTCATTGTCCAGTGGTGAGATGATTGGAGCTTTGTGACATGGAGCATTATCTGCTGGAAGGAGCCATCAGAAGATGGGGACACTGTAGTCATAAAGGGATGGACATGGTCAGCAACAATACTCAGGTAGGCCGTGGTGTTTAAACAAAGAGTTGTTAGTAAAGGAGCCCAAAGTGTGCCAAGAAAATATCCCCCCCACCATTACACCCCCACCACCAGCCTGAACCGGTGATACAAGGCAGGATGGATCCATGATTTCATGTTGTTTACACCAAATTCTCACCCTACCATCTGAATGTTGCAGCTAAAAAATCGAGACTCATCAGACCAGGCAACGTTTTTCCAATCTTGGTGATCCTGTGTGAATTGTAGCCTCAGTTTCCTGTTCTTAGCCGACAGGAGTGTCACCCGGTGTGGTCTTCTGCTGCTGTAACCCATCTGCTTCAAGGTTGGATGTGTTGCGTGTTCAGAGATGGTATTCTGCATACCTTGGTTGTAACGAGAGGTTATTTGAGTTACTGTTGCCTTTCTATCATCTCGAACCAGTCTGCCGATTCTCTTCTGACATCAACAAGGAATTTTCATCCACACAACTTCCGCTCACTGGATATTTTCTCTTTTTCGGACCATTCTCTGTAAATCCTAGAGATGGTTGTGTGTGAAAATCCCAGTAGATCAGCAGTTTTTGAATCAGACCAGCCCCCCTGGCACCAACAGCCATGCCACGTTCAAAGTCACTTAAATCCCCTTTCTTCCCCATTCTGATGCTCAGTTTAATCTTCTGCAAGTCGTCTTCACCACATCTAGATGCCTAAAAGCACTGAGTTGCTGCCATGTGATTGGCTGATTAGAAATGTATGTTACCAAGCAATTGAACATGTGTACCTAATAAAGTGGCCGGAGAGTGTATATTACTTCTTTCACAGCATAAATTAACCCCTGATAGTAGGGATAATCTGCAGCCGAGCAGTAGATTATTTGTTTTTGTGCTATGAAGGGGTAATTTGTTTAACCCCTTCATGACAGGTGATACAAAAAAAGCATACTGCTGCTACTAAATGTCTTAGTGACAGAAGATGCTGACAGCGGATATCAAGCTACCTGCCTATGACAAGGGAGTCCGACATACATATTATATTACAGTCCTGCCTGAAAAACAGCGTTTTAAGTCTTTTTTTCTTTAAACAAAAATTATGATTGCTTTGTCTGATATGTACCAGATTCAACCTCTATAAAGTATATACTGTATCTCTTCTGTTATTCTGAGAGTGGATAAGATTTTTTTGTTCCTAATCATATAGCTGGTCATTTTTTACCACTGCATATATAGTATCTCACAAAAGTAAGTACACCCCTCACATGTTTGTAAATATTTTATTCTATATCTTTTCATGTGACAACACTGAAGAAATGACACTTTGCTACAATGTAAAGTAGTGAGTGTACAGCTTGTATAACAGTGTAAATTTGCTGTCCCCTCAAAATAACTCAACACACAGCCATTAATGTCTAAACCGCTGGCAACAAAAGTGAGTACACCCCTAAGTGAAAATGTCCAAATTGGGCCCAAAGTGTCAATATTTTGTGTGGCCGCCATTATTTTCCAGCACTGCCTTAACCCTCTTGGGCATGGAGTTCACCAGAGCTTCACAGGTTACCACTGGTGTCCTCTTCCACTCCTCCATGATGACATCACAGAGCTGGTGGATGTTAGAGACCTTGCGCTCCTCCACCTTCCATTTGAGGATGCCCCACAGATGCTCAATAGGGTTTATGTCTGGAGACATTCTTGGCCAGTCCATCATCTTTACTGTCAGCTTCTTTAGCAAGGCAGTGGTCATCTTGGAGGTGTGTTTGTGGTAGTTATCATGTTGGAATACTGCCCTGCGGCCCAGTCTCTGAAGGGAGAGGATCATGCTCTGCTTCAGTATGTCACAGTACATGTTGGCATTCATGGTTTCCTCAATGAACTGTAGCTCCCCAGTGCCGGCAGCACTCATGTAGCCCCAGAACATGACACTCCCACCACCATGCTTGACTGTAGACAAGACACACTTGTCTTTGTACTCCTCACCTGGTTGCCCCCACACATGATTGACACCATCTGAACCAAATAAGTTTATCTTGGTCTCATCAGACCACAGGACATGGTTCAGTAATCCATGTCCTTAGTCTGCTTGTCTTCAGCAAACTGTTTGCACTCTTTCTTGTACATCATCTTTAGAAGAGGCTTCCTTCTGGGATGACAGCCATGCAGACCAATTTGATGCAGTGTGCGGCGTATGGTCTGAGCACCGACAGGCTAACCCCCCCACCCCTTCAACCTCTGCAGCAATACTGGCAGCACTCATATGTCTATTTCCCAAAGACAACCTCTGGACATGACGCTGAGCACATGACCTCAACTTCTTTGGTCGACCATGGCGAGGCCTGTTCTGAGTGGAACCTGTCCTGTTAAATTACTGTATGGTCTTGGCCACCGTGCTGCAGCTCAGTTTCAGGGTCTTTTCAATCTTCTTATAGCCTAGGCCATCTTTATGTAGAGCAAAATTCTTTTTTTTAGATCCTCAGAGAGTTCTTTGCTATGAGGTGCCATGTTGAACTTCTAGTGACCAGTATGAGAGAGTGAGAGCGATAACACCAAATTTAACACACCTGAGACCTTATAACACTAACAAGTCACATGACACTGGGGAGGGAAAATGGCTAATTGGGACCAATTTGGACATTTTCACTTAGGGGTGTACTCACTTTTGTTGCCAGTGGTTTAGACATTAATGGCTGTGTGTTGAGTTATTTTGAGGGGACAGCAAATTTACACTGTTATACAAGCTGTACACTCACTACTTTACATTGTAGCAAAGTGTTATTTCTTCAGTGTTGTCACATGAAAAGATAGAAGAAAATATTTACAAACATGTGAGGGGTGTACTCACTTTTGTGAGATACTGTATATATTCAAGAATAATTTGTGTACATTTCATCTAAACTGCACTCCACACTTTTTTTTTTTTAAGGGTTTTATCCAATCAAAACAATAAAGAATGGTTAGTTGGATCCTCACAGTCCAGTACAGTGTGACCACGGGCGAGTACCAGGGCTGATAATAGGGAGGTAGAGGTGGCCCCCATCAGTTCAGCGGGTGACCGGGGGGGCAGAGAGGGGTTTAAATAAACACATTTAGGTACAGTAACCCCACAGGCCGTGGCTCTCCCTACAGTGAGATGAAATGTCCCTTGGGTCTCTCAGTTCTGCAGCACAGGCCGGGGACAACGAGGGGACTATTTACTTATTTTCAGGAACAGGCGGAGCAATCCTCCATGCCCGGCTTCCGATAATCAAAGTTCTGACCTCTTTTTCTATATCAATTCGCCAACGCAGGCTGGAACATTCATCTGTCAGAAGTGGCAGGACAGAGGACTACTCCACCTGTTCCTGTACATAGTCCCCGGCCTCTAGGCAGGCTGTATGGCTGGGGGGGGGGGGGGGTAAGGGTTCTAGGCAGGCTGTATGGCTGGGGGGGGGGGTAAGGGTTCTAGGCAGGCTGTATGGCTGGGGGGGGGGGGTAAGGGTTCTAGGCAGGCTGTATGGCTGGGGGGGGGGGTGGTGGGTAGGGTTCTAGGCAGGCTGTATGGCTGGGGGGGGGGATCAGGGTTCTAGGCAGGCTGTATGGCTGGGGGGGTAGGGTTCTAGGCAGGCTGTATGGCGGGGGGGGTAGGGTTCTGGGCAGGCTGTACGGCGGGGGGGGGGGGGGGTAGGGTTCTAGGCAGGCTGTACGGCTGGGGGGGGGGGTAGGGTTCTAGGCAGGCTGTACGGCTGGGGGGGGGGGGTAGGGTTCTAGGCAGGCTGTATGGCGGGGGGGGGGTCAGGGTTCTGGGCAGGCTGTACAGCGGGGGGGTAGGGTTCTAGGCAGGCTGTACGGCTGGGGGGGGTAGGGTTCTAGGCAGGCTGTACGGCTGGGGGGGGGGGTAGGGTTCTAGGCAGGCTGTACGGCTGGGGGGGGGGTAGGGTTCTAGGCAGGCTGTACGGCTGGGGGGGGGGGTAGGGTTCTAGGCAGGCTGTACGGCTGGGGGGGGGGTAGGGTTCTAGGCAGGCTGTACGGCTGGGGGGGGGGGGTAGGGTTCTAGGCAGGCTGTACGGCTGGGGGGGGGGGGTAGGGTTCTAGGCAGGCTGTACGGCGGGGGGGGGGGGAGGGTTCTAGGCAGGCTGTACGGCTGGGGGGGTAGGGTTCTAGGCAGGCTTTATGGCTGGGGGGGGTAGGGTTCTAGGCAGGCTGTACGGCGGGGGGGGGGGGGGAGGGTTCTAGGCAGGCTGTACGGCTGGGGGGGTAGGGTTCTAGGCAGGCTGTATGGCTGGGGGGGGGGTAGGGTTCTAGGCAGGCTGTACGGCTGGGGGGGGTAGGGTTCTAGGCAGGCTGTACGGCTGGGGGGGTAGGGTTCTAGGCAGGCTGTATGGCTGGGGGGGGGAGGGTTCTAGGCAGGCTGTATGGCTGGGGGGGGGGTAGGGTTCTAGGCAGGCTGTACGGCGGGGGGGGTAGGGTTCTAGGCAGGCTGTATGGCTGGGGGGGGGGGGTAGGGTTCTAGGCAGGCTGTATGGCTGGGGGGGGGGGTAGGGTTCTAGGCAGGCTGTACGGCGGGGGGGGGGGGTAGGGTTCTAGGCAGGCTGTACGGCGGGGGGGGGGGGGAGGGTTCTAGGCAGGCTGTACGGCGGGGGGGGGGGGAGGGTTCTAGGCAGGCTGTACGGCGGGGGGGGGGGGGAGGGTTCTAGGCAGGCTGTACGGCGGGGGGGGGGGGGGAGGGTTCTAGGCAGGCTGTACGGCGGGGGGGGGGGGGGGGAGGGTTCTAGGCAGGCTGTACGGCGGGGGGGGGGGGGGGTTCTAGGCAAGCTGTATGGCGGGGGGGGGGGGGGGGGCACCCTATCAGGCTGTATGGGGGGGGGGAGTGCGGTGACCTCACACACAGGCTGTATTGGGGGGATTTCCCCTCATGAATCTCTATAAATACCCCCCGGAAGTGATCTCAGTACTGAGGCACCTTCACAAAGCTCTCGGTGTCGGGATATCCCGGGAACGGTCCCGCTTCCTCCTCCATCTTGCTCGTCACACCACCTACGGGCGCCGCCATGATGCCACCGAGTACCGAGCGTGGTCATAAAAGCGTGACCGGGCAACGGACTTTGACGTCACGCCCCTGCCCTCCTTTAGGCGGCCATGTTTGTTGAGGGCAGTGCTGGGATTCTCCCTCTGTGATGTGTCGGAAATTCCTTGTCTTTGGAGGTATTACGACTTTTACCGCTCCCGATCGGCCGATTTCTAGGCATACCCCCCCCATGCTCCATCTTAGTAGAATTGTTCCTGGAAATCTGCCCACAATTACCTCCTATTATGATGCCCATTCTGCTGGTTTTAGTTATTTGATGAAAAGCTTTAAAAAGTACCAAATAAAGTTTGATGATGACGCTGATGATGATGACGCTGATGATGATGATGATGAAGACGCTGATGATGATGATGAAGACGCCGATGAAGATGATGATGAAGACGCTGATGATGATGACGATGGTGACGACGATGATGACATTGATGAAGATGATTATGACAATGAGGTATGGTGACGCTGACAGCGCAATGACAACTAATGACTCTTCCGTGGCCCCATTCAGGGTGATCCCTGTCATTGTTCAGATATGGCCATTTGTTTACATTCAGCTGTCTGCTGGGGAATCTCCTGGCCAGCAGCTGAATGGGGCCAGGAATATACAGTATCATTAGTTGATAGGAAACCAGTGGCTGCCAGCACCCTAGCAACCACAAGCCCCTGTGGTTGTGGACTTGTATTCCCCATAGACCATGGGTTGTGTCTCTACCTTCAGGTGATCCGAGCCTCACGGAGTGGGTTTGTGTATATGAGGGTGCACTGGGGGCATTCTCCGCAAAGATTTTGCTAGAGTCCTTTTGATGGACAGCTTGGTCTGTTGAAAAATAACATACGTACTGGCTGGATCGGGTGTAAAACCTAAAAAAAAAAAATGAATGCAATCACCACGTTGCCTATGGATGGATAGTAAAAAAAAATGGAGTTATGTATCATTTTCTTTTGCATTAAAATTTTAAAAAGTTAAAAAAAAAGTGTATTTTAAAAAAATATTTTTTCAAAAACTTCGTTTGAAAAAACGCTGTGCAAATACCGTGTGGCATAAAAAAATTGCAAAACCCAACAGTTTATACCCTAGTCTAGGGCCTCTGCTTTAAAAAAAATTATAAATATATATATATATATAGATATATATATCTATATATATATATAGATATATATAATGAATATGGGTTCTAACAAAGTTTTTAGCAAAAAAAAAACAAAAATGATTTTCACATGTAAACAAAAAGTGCCAGAAAATGCCTGGTCTTCAACTGGCTAAAAATCAATGGGGCAAAAATTTCTATAGTAAAGTGCATAAAATTTCACAACGTGCATATGTCCTATAAAGTGCAAAGTGCAATAATCAAAAACATATGACTTAAAATAAAGTGACATGAGCGAACACATTTTTCTTAATTGAATTGTGACCGTATAACTCAGGGAATAGCACCAGAGCAAGTTTTTCTTTGCACTAAGTTGGACATTCATTGGACTGTCCTTTTGTCCTTTTTTTTTTTTTTTTTTTTAGAAAATTTGTCTTTTTTTTTTTTTAATTATTTCTCATTTACCATACAGTTGTAAATTAATTTGGGTACATGAGTTATATGGTCACGATTGAATTAACTAAAATGAGTTTGCTTATGTCACTATATTTTAGGTCATATATGTTTTTGTTTATTGCATGTTGCACTTTATGGGAATAATGCACTTTGTGAAAATGTTATGCACTTTACTATAGAAATGTTTGCACCATTGATTATTAAGGCTTTTGTGTATGCCTGTTTTGGTATTTATGATTATAAGGGTTTTTTTTTTTTATCCCAGTGCACATTGGTTGAGATAGCGCACAAGATTATTATTTCTATGAAATACGAACAAAGCATATCCCTCTATAGTGTGTTCATGTCTCAATTAAGAGCACTAAGTGTAATTTCTGTCTGTGGCTTCCTTCTTCTGCTATCAGCAAAAATCACTTCTGACAAGTTTCCCTGACACCAAGAGAAAAATGGTGACAAATTTTCCAACTCTCACACGAAGACAAAGACCCAGTCCATAGGCTTGTTTTTGTTGTTTTATTGGGGAAAACAACTTGAATGGGTAATAGGGTTTATGGGATGCCCAACTTACTCAATTAGAACACCACAAGGACAACTTCCTTCTCTCTGTACTCTGAAAAATGGCAAACCCTGGGCTGTATTCCATACAGAACAATGACAGTCTATTTTAATTTGGCAAAGTAGAATTCCTCTTATAGGAGCTCTGTGTTCCCTTAGTGGAATTATAGCAAAGTCCCAAACTTGTAGGAGCTCTATGCCCCCTCTCTCTTGAAAATACTATTCCTTCTGGCCACTTGGCAAAGTATCCCAAAACAAAGGATTGGGTTTAGCTTGTCAGCACAGTCCCAAAAAAGCCTGCTGGATATTAAATCTGGCAGCTTAAACCTTTTTTGGCCCTGGGGGTGTAGAGGTACCCACATTGTCCCTGAAATCCTGCTTCTTTTGAGAAGACTGCTGTTTAGGCCTCCTGCTTGCCAGGTCCTCCCATGCTACCCAGGGTGTCTCCTAGAAGAAACTGTAGGGTAGTAGAGATCCCTCTGTCATTCTTCCTTCTTTTCTCCAGCTCCCAGCCTGGAAAAAAGTTAATATTAAAATTTTTGGAAGATTGGGTGTAGGGAAGAAGGAACAGAGATGTGGAGAAAAAGGCCTTCCGGGTGATCCAAAAGTAGATGGAGTGTTCCAAACGTCTACTAAAGGGCTGCATGTGAACCTTGGGCTACAGTTTGGGCACCAGAGAATTACATTCATTGCATTCTATAAAAATTGTGTCTACTAAGAACTAAGAATGTGAAATTCGTAGAAAAATGTGTAGTTTTAATTAGTAAAGTCCTGCTTCTGAGAATATGACAATTTATTTTTAGTGGAAGGTTAATTGAGTGAGGCCTCAATGACAGGTCCTCTTTAATCACGGACTGTCTGTACTGACAGGTGCCCATTACTGGTAGATCCAAAGATCAATAGGCCTTCAGATGTCACGACAGGTCCATTGCTCAGAGATTGGGTGTAGGGAAGAAGGAACTGAGAAGTCGAGAGAAGTGGCAGGCAAGGGTCCAAAAGGTAGGTGGAGCAGTGGCGGAATTACCAGGGTCGCAACAGTCGCAGTTGCAACTGGGCCCGGCATTCCGCCACTGTGTGTGGGGGGGGGAGGGGCAGCGGGGTTGATCCTCACACGCGACTCTGAGCGGAGATCGTGTGTCATAGATTAATAGCACAGAGAGACTCCGGCGGCATTAATGTTCTATTTGTCGGTCCTCTCTGGCACGGATGAGAGAGGACACACAGCTGATCTCACGGCTCCCCCTTCTCCCCCCTCCCCTCTCCTGTGTATTCTATGGGCAGTCAAGTGTGAAGCTAAAGAGCTCATATTTCCCACGGAGCACACAGGAGAGGGGAGGAGGGAGAAGGGGGAGCCGTGAGATCAGCTGTGTGTCCTCTCTCATCCGTGCCAGAGAGGACCGACAAATAGAACATTAATGCCGCCGCCAGTGTCTCTCTGTGCTATTAATCTATGACACACGATCTCCGCTCAGAGCCGTGCCGTCCTGAGAAGGCAGACAGCACTGATAGAAATTAATAGCAGGGACTGATGAGCACTGATAGAAGGCACTGATGGGCACTGATGAGCACTGATAGAAGGCACTGATGAGCACTGATGGGAACTGATGAGCACTGATAGAAGGCACTGATGAGCACTGATGAGCACTGATAGAAGGCACTGATGGGCACTGATGAGCACTAATAGAAGGCACTGATGAGCACTGATAGACGGCACTGATGAGCACTGATAGAAGGCACTGATGAGCACTAATAGAAGGCACTGATGGACACTGATGAGCACTAATAGACGGCACTGATGAGCACTGATGGACGGCACTGATGAGCACTGATGAGCACTAATAGAAGGCACTGATGGGCACTGATGAGCACTAATAGAAGGCACTGCTGAGCACTGATAGAAGGCACTGATGAGCACTGATAGACTGCACTGATAGACGACACTGATGAGCACTGATAGAAGGCACTGATGGGCACTGATGAGCACTGATGGGCACTGATAGAAGGCACTGATAGACGGCACTGGTAGAAGGCACTGATGAGCACTGATAGAAGGCACTGATGAGCACTGATGGGCACTGATAGGAGGCATTTATGGGCACTGATAAGAGGCACTGATGAGCACTTATAGGAGGCACTGATGAGCACTGATAGGCCACATTGATGAGCATTGATAGGCAGCACTGATAGGAGGCACTAATGTGCACTGATAGGCTGCACTGATAGGTGGCATTGATGGGCACTGATAGATGGTACTGATGGGCACTGAGGAACACCAATAGGCAGAACTCAGGCAGTATTGATGGGCTTTGATGGACAGAATTGAAGAGTACTGATAGGTGGCACTGATGGACGCAGTTAGGTGGCATTAATGAGCACTGATAGGTGGTGCTGATAGGCAGAATTAATGGGCACTAATAGGCAGCATTAATGAGCACTGATAGGTAACACTTGTAGGTGGAAGTGATGGGCACTGATAGGCGGCACTGATGGGCACTGATGATTGGGGCACTGATTATCAGTGTAAACAATTTACTGACATTCTTGACAGTTAATGGCAGTCCTTTCCTAACACAAACACAGCGTGTGAGAAAAGGGCTGTGGATAACCAGTCTGTTTACATGTGATCAGCTGATCACATGGTAAAGGGCCAATGTGATTGCGCTGGATGCATGTCCCAGGGGTCATGTGGGAAGCACGGTTTTGGGAGGATGTCCATGGATACCCTCCCAAAATTGGAAGCCGGGCTCGGATGGAAGGGGGGCCCATCATGGTTTCTTGCACCGGGGCCCTGAAGGTTCTAGTTACGCCTCTGAGGTGGAGCGTTCCAGCCATGTACCAAGGGCTTGCATGTGGACCTTGAGCCGCAGGTTGGGCACCAGAGAATTGTCATTGCATTATGTGCCCACTAAGAGCTAAAAATGTGAAATTGGTATAAAATTAAAATTACACATTAAGTATTTTTTTTTTAATAATGAACACACAGCATGTCGCAGTTTGTTGTGTATGGGGCTGCGTAGCTGCAGACCGGTCAGGGTGCCCATGCTGACCTGTGTCCACACCCAAAAGCACCTACAATGGACACGTGAGCATCAGAACTGGACCACAGAGCAATGGAAGAAGGTGGCCTTGTCTGATGGATCACATTTTGTTTACATGATGTGGATGGTTGGGTGTGTGTGCATCTGGGGAAGAAATGGCACCAGGATGCAGTATGGAAAAAATACATGCTAGCGAAGGCAGTGAACTGCTACTGATGGTTTTGCACCAGATACCACAGCATACCTACATAGGTCTAGTGGAGTCCACGCCTCGATGGGTCAGGGCTGTTTTGGTGGCAAAAAGTGGACCTACTCAATAGTAGGTGGGTGGTCATAATGTTATGGTTGATCGGTGTTTAAGGCTCAACTCACAGAGCTAACACATCAAAATCAAAAAAAGCATCCTACTTAAAAAAAGTGACAGTTACTTTTTAGATGAGTCCAATGACACTTGGAAATTACAGTTAACAGGATTGACGGTTGGGCTGGTGTTGAAGGGTAAGTTCACCTTTACAGAAAAATTATTATTTCTGTGTAAAGATTTTATAAAGATCCTGTGTAAGTTCACCTTACAGAATTTTTTCTGTAAAAGTGAACTTACCCCTTAAAGATTCACCTTTACAGAGTCACCGATTTAAAACATTGTAAAAAAAAAAAAAAAAAAAAAGGTGTTTTTTTAAAAGTTGCCTGCAGTATATTTCCAGTATATTTCTCAATTTACAAATCTTTACACAAAATGTAGGATCTTTATTTTCAGGCATGTGCTTGTTATTTTTAAATCTCATTGGATAGGTTCTTATTACTGCCAGTGTCCCCAATGGGGCGATTCACATTAATTTCCTGTTTAAACAATGGGCATCAGAAAGAATTGAAAGGGGAAATGTCAACAGGGTGCATTTAGAGCCTCAGTGAGATTTATAAATGGTCACCAGTCTATACAAATCTAAAAAAAAAAAAAAAAAAAAAATGCATAATATATTTGTCTGGAGTCGGGTTTTACATTTAGATTTCAGGTCCAATGTAAGCAAACTTGTCACCTGGCAGGTTCCTCGGACAATAATGACTTTTTGTATTACATTTATATTTCCATCATGTATCCCCATCACACTGCTGCACAGGTGTCATGTCATGTCTTGGACAGTTAACTCCTTTGACCATATAAGGTCATTGATTATGACATCATAGTGTAGGGCAGTATATAGGAGAGGTCAGTGGCAGACACACCATATAAGGTAATTGATTATGACATCATAGTGTAAGGCAGTGTATAAGAGAGGTCAGTGGCAGACACAGCCAGTTTTTGCTGAGAGTGTGAAGAGGTAGGTCATGCTTTGTTATGCTCTGTGTAGATTGTAGAATATGTGTGTGTGTTTTCATGGAGAAGAATAGAATTTGCACTATTTTTAGAGCCTCAGTGAGATTAACTGTCACCAGTTTACCCCAAAAAAATAAAAAAAAAATAATATATATATATATATATATATATATATATATATATATATATATATATATATATATATATATATATTTGGCTGGAGTCAGGTTTTACATTTAGATTTCAGGTCCAATGTAATTAAACTTCCTCAGACAAAAATTGCTTTTATATTACATTTATATTTCCATCATGTATCCATCACACTGCACAGGTGTCATGTCATGTCTTGGACACTTTACTCCCCAGTGAGATTTTTAAATTGTCACCAGTTTATACTAAAAAAAAAATAAAATAGTGTAAGGCAGGGTATAGGAGAGGTGTGTGGCAGACATGGCCAGTTGTTGCTGCGAGTGTGAAGAGGGAGGTCATGCTTTGCTATGCTCTGTGTAGACTGTGTGTTTCCATGGAGACGGGGCAAGGCAGCCAGTAACAGAATGTGCGCTATTTTTAGCACCCAACTGACCTTTCAGTTTAAATCCCTTGCGGCAGTTATTTGAAACGCAAACCCGGGCAAACTCCTATAATCTGTCCTCTGTAGAATATTGTAGATTTAGAATATTCTGCATTAATTGTAAATAGTGAAAAGTCCATGTTAAAGAATAATTCCAGACTTTTCCCTCATATTCTGAGCCCTGCAGTCATATCTCTGGTTCTATCCAGTAAATCATTGATGATTACAATAACCAGTTGAGTGTCAGCCTGTATACATCCCTTCATTTCCAGCCATTTATCAATTTTCAGTGCTGTGATAGTTTGACTGACGAATACTAGTAATTAATTAATGTACCCAAATAGATTCTAAATCATTTTTTTTACAATAGAGATTTGGTGATATTTAATGACCACTGGGGTTCTCATTTTGTTATTATATAAAAAGGGGAAAATGAGTGAACGTTTGGATTTTCTTAAATTTAAATTTTTTTCTTTAACTTTAAAAAATTTAAAAAAAAATCATTGATGGTCACTGGAGCTTAACCCCAACCCCCCCCCCCCCCCCTCCCCCACTGTTAAAAATTCTGTTCAAATCATAAGACGTTATTGCCTTGGCCTGTGGATCGGCTCCTGGTCAGTCATCGTCTAATGATTGCTGTTAGTCGTAGTTCTGGCCAATGATTGTGTGATATCTAGTTATAGGAAATGATCACTAAATCTTGTCTTTTTTTTCTTTACAGTTTGTTATTATACTTTGAGCATCAAGAGGAATTTACAGTTTGTTGTTATACTTTGAGCGTCAAGAGGAATTTACAGTTCGTTGTTATACTTTGAGTATAAAGAGGAATTTACAGTTGGTTGTTATACTTTGACTATCAAGAGGATATCACTGAGCAAAGATGTCCAGCAGAGTAAGTATCTATATTTCATTTCACTATTCTGACACTTGTAAATACACATACACAAAGGAGGGGCACATGACATCATTGACAGGATATGGACACATGGCCACATTCCTTTTCACTTTCCCTTTATTCCCACCTACATATCCTGTGAAGAACACATTTCCTGTCCCTGGGTGGCCATGCTCACTCCTTCACTGTATCTATGGAAGGGTTTATCACCACCACCCAGGCTGGACTACAAACCTGTTCATCTCGATTACATATAGGGAATGGGGAGATTAGTAGTGTACAGAAGGAGAACATCAGTAATACTGTCTATTCACAGCAGTTTTGGCAAGATCACTGGGCATTTTCTGTAATTGCTGAAAATGGTCTTAGCCTGAAAAACTGCAATATATTACATTTTATTCTTGGTTTAAATATTCTTTAAAAGTGTATGTAAAGGATAGAGATAGAGTGGATAGAGTGGTGAGAGGTTAGACACTGGGGGGAGGAGGGGGTTATTATAACTGGCGCACTCTGAATCTGGAAGCGGATTGTTTTTTTTAAGCAGAGGCACACCAGATTTTGCACGCTCCAGCTTTAGTAAACTACCCCTCACTGTGTAGAGTTTTTATTGCTGCCTTTGTTGCCACTGATGAGTGGTAATCCAAAAAGTATGAGCAATTGGTGCGGGAAAAGCCTCCACTGGGGACACCCGAATGGTAGGAATTCCATTCACTTTAAAGAGATTTACTTGAATTTCCTGTTGCGTCTCTAGTACAGGAAGTGAAGGGAAATCTCCTGGACACAGAATAAAAAGAACTTTATATGGGTCGTAACAATTCCCAATACTATCTAAAACTATAACAGAAGGTTTTGGATCTACATACACTTTAAGAAAACTGTGTGCAGGGAGGGGCGATGACAAGCATGGAGATCTAGAATATGGGTCACACTTTATGTAATGCAGATCAAATTTTACAGTAACTTCTAAATCATGTCACTAACTGTACAAAACTAAATCCAAATTAATGCCAAATGAAAGTCTAATTTTATATCAGAACTTCCACTGACTTTCTTCTTTTCATTTATAGGTTAGAGTTAATGTGAAAGGGCAGAGGAGCCCACAGACGACAGATGAAAGAATGAGGAAGGTGCAAGCGAGGCAACAGAAGGCAAGGCTGGAATTAATTGATAGATGTAGAGGCACTGCAGAAAAAGTATGGGAGGATAAAAGAAGGGTAGAGGAGAAGAGGATAGAGGGGGATAAGAAAAGACAGGATGATAGATGTAGAACAGCAGAGAGGGATAGGAAAGTAGGGCAGGTTAAGGTAAAACGGGACCAAGAAAAGAGGGAAAAGATTCTATCCCGCAATGCCAGAATATTGCAGAAGAGAATGAAAGAGGAGAAACAGCAGGAGGAGGAGGACAAGAAGATAGCGAAGGAAGCACAGAGAAGGGATGAGGGGCGGAGGGAAAAAGAGAAGAGAGAGCAAGAAAAGTCACAAAAAATGAGGGAAAACATTCTATCCCGCCATGCGAGAATACGGCAGGACAGAATGAAAGAGGAGAAACAGCAGGAGGAGGAGGACAAGAAGATAGCGAAGGAAGCACAGAGAAGGGATGAGGGGCGGAGGGAAAAAGAGAAGAGAGAGCAAGAAAAATCACAAAAAATGAGGGAAAACATTCTATCCCGCCATGCGAGAATACGGCAGGACAGAATAAAAGAGGAGAAACAGCAGGAGGAGGAGGACAAGAAGATAGCGAAGGAAGCACAGAGAAGGGATGAGGGGCGGAGGGAAAAAGAGAAGAGAGAGCAAGAAAAATCACAAAAAATGAGGGAAAACATTCTATCCCGCCATGCGAGAATACGGCAGGACAGAATAAAAGAGGAGAAACAGCAGGAGGAGGAGGACAAGAAGATAGCGAAGGAAGCACAGAGAAGGGATGAGGGGCGGAGGGAAAAAGAGAAGAGAGAGCGAGAAAAGTCACAAAAAATGAGGGAAAACATTCTATCCCGCAATGTGAGAATACGGCAGGACAGAATGAAAGAGGAGAAACAGTGGGGGGAGAAATATATGAAGACAGTGGAGGACACACGGAGAAGGGATGAGGGGCGGAGGGAAATAGAGAAGGGAGAGCGAGAGGAACAAAAATTGATGGAAATCATTCCATCCCGAAAGTGGCAGAGAAGTGTGGAGGGGCAGAGGGCACAGCAGGTAATGGAAAGGAGGAAAGTGAGGGAAGAGCAGAAAAGGGACGAGGAGCAGAGGGAAAAAGAGAGGAAAGAGCGAGAAGAGGAACAAAAAAGACTGGAAAACGCGAAAGTCTACAATACAAGAATGCAGCAGAGGAAAGAGGAAAAGGAGAAGCAGCAGCAGAAGGTAGACATGAAGAGAGGGGAGGAAACATGGATAAGAGAGGAGAATCGGAAGGAAGAAGAGCGGAAAAAAATAGAAAACACTCGAGCCAGAAAAGAAGCTGAAGTGTTGAGAAAATACTGCTTACGACATCGCCCATACTAGACAGGAGGCAGAGAGAGTGGATAATAGGGGGAAGGGTAGTGAGAGAGGAGGGGGAACAGGAGAGGGGGAAGGGAGGTGAGAGAGGAGGGGGAACAGGGGAGGGGGAAGGGAGGTGAGAGAGGAGGGGATAGGAGAGGGGGAAGGGTAGTGAGAGAGGAGGGGATAGGAGAGGGGGAAGGGTAGTGAGAGAGGAGGGGGGGTAGGAGAGGGGAAAGGGTAGTGAGAGAGAAGGGGATAGGAGAGGGGGAAGGGTAGTGAGAGAGAAGGGGATAGGAGAGGGGGAAGGGTAGTGAGAGAGGAGGGGGATTGGAGAGAGGGAAGGGTAGTGAGAGAGGAGGGGATAGGAGAGGGGGAAGGGTAGTGAGAGAGAAGGGGATAGGAGAGGGGGAAGGGTAGTGAGAGAGGAGGGGGATTGGAGAGGGGGAAGGGTAGTGAGAGTGGAGGGGGATTGGAGAGGGGGAAGGGTAGTGAGAGTGGAGGGGAGAGGAGAGGGGGGAGTGGAGGGGATAGGAGAGGGGGGAGTGGGTGGGATAGGGAACAGGCTAGCGAGAGAAGATAGGAGAGGGGTAAGGGTAGTGAAAAAGGGGGAAGGTTAGGGATTGTGGGACCAGCTGGACCAGGGGGAGGTTGGAGGCTGGTTCCTTTTTTTAAATTATTATTTAGGTGTGTGTTGGACCAGCTATAGGGGGAAGTTAGAGGCTGGTACTTTTTTTCTTTTTTATTATTATTATTATTTAGGTGTGTGTTGAACCAGTTATAGGAGGAGTTTGGAGGCTGGTTCCGTCTTTTTTTTCTTTTGGTGTGTGTTGGACCAGCTATAGGGAGGGGTTAGAGGCTGGTTCCTTTTTTATTATTATTTACATGTGTTGATGAAGCAGCTATAGGGGGAGGTTGGTACTTTTTTTTTCTTTTTTTTTAGGCCACTTTCACACTGGAGAGGTGGATCTGTTAGTGTCTAGTTTTAGCAGTGCTTTGCTGCTGGCGGGGTGCTTTTAACCCCCCAGAAGGGGTTAAAAGAGCTTGTTTAGCGCTGCTATCAAATCGCTTATAAAGCGTTGCCCATTCATTTCAATGGACAGGGGCGGTGGAGGTGCATTGTATACACCGCTCCCGCACCATTCCAAAGATGCTGCCCTGCAGGAAATGTTTTCCTGTCCTGCAAGCGCACCACTGGAGTGTGAAAGCACTCAGGATTTCACACTGGGGCTGCAAAAGAGGCATATTACAGTGGTCCAAAGTCCTCTTTTCTGATGAGAGCAAATTTTGCATCTCATTTGTAAACCAAGGACCTAGAGTATGGAGGAAGAATGAAGAGGCACACACTGCAAGATGCTTGCATCAGCCCACCATTTTCATTTTTGGAGCTTCGGAATCACCAACTATCAATGTAGTTGGTCAAACAAGACAATTGGCTGTTCCTAGAAGAACACTCAACAAAAAGTCTGAGGAACCTTCCCAGCGACCAGGTAGGGCTATAACAACACAGGTTCCTACATTGGTGGCGGCTGCCACCTCAGTAATCGGCGGGTCCTCCCATCAGCACTCAATTTCCATTTCTGCAGCTTCTGCAGAAGCTTTAAGGTTAAGCTTTAAGGTTAATGAAAAATATCACATTCTAAAGGGAAAGGTAGAACAAGGGGGGGGGGAGTATGGAAAAGGGAGAGATGGAGGAAAAGAAAGAGGGGGGGGCATTGGGGAGAAATAAAGGGGTGTGAGGGTTCCCCCCAACCCTCACCACCCTTCTTTCCTTCAACCTCCCTTATCTCCCTCTCTCCCTCTCTCCCTCTTCCATACTCCCCCTACCCCTTGTACTATCTTTCCCTTTAGAATGTGATATTTTTGATTAACCTTAAAGCTATGTTTGATTGATGTATTGTCGATCTACATTAAGTAATTGATTATGTTTTTAAGTTTGGAGGCCGGTAGGCTTTTGAGGCATGTGCTGGACCGGCTATAAGAGGAGGTTGGAGGCCTGTATGTTTTTGAGGCGTGTGTTGGACCGGCTATGAGGGGAGGTTGGAACTCTTTTTGTCTTCAGAGATGGGAGGAGTCTTTCCAGCTTTCTTTAGGCTTTCTCTGCTGGAGAAATCAGAACTCTTCCCACCAGTGAGGTCCTTCATGGAGAAGTCCAAGGCCTTACTCAGACGGGGTATATGAATCTGTACCCTGTGTGGGGGCTGAGTTAATCCCAAAAAGGACATCCATGCGGGTGCAGTTGCGCAGACGCACCCTGGGTGCGTTCGGGGCTGTGCATCGGCACCCACACAGATGTCACATTGGGTACAGCAGCTGCAACCCAGTTGACAGCAATGGGGCTGCCTACACGGGATGCTGGAAACAGCTGTGCATCCCCATTCCGGTAAACACTGCCCTCCCATGGGGTACGGATTCATACCCCCGTGTGAATGAGGCCTAAGGATGAATGGAATATTTAGCTCCATATATATATATATACACCCTTCTTTCCTTCAACCTCTCTTCTCTCCCTCTCTCCCTTTTCCATACCCCCCCTACCCCTTGTACTATCTTTCCGTTTAGAATGTGATATTTTTGATTAACCTTAAAGCTTAATGTCTACGTTTGGCAACTCTTGGATATGAGGCAGCTTTTGGAAGACTTGGTTCGGTTCCCCACGGGCCTAGCAGGCTGTTTACCACCAACATCTCAGGCACATTTTTACAGGTGATTATGTTTGATTGATGTATTGTCGATCTACATTAAGTAATTGATTATGTTTTTAAGTTTGGAGGCCGGTAGGCTTTTGAGGCATGTGCTGGACCAGCTATAAGAGGAGGTTGGAGACCTGTATGTTTTTGAGGCGTGTGTTGGACCAGCTATATGGGAAGGTTGAAGGCCGGTATGTTTTTGAGGCGTGTGTTGGACCGGCTATGAAGGAAGGTTGGAACTCTTTTTGTCTTCAGAGGCGGGAGGAGTCTTTCCAGCTTTCTTTAGGCTTTCTCTGCTGGAGAAATCAGATCTCTTCCCACCAGTGAGGTCCTTCATGGAGAAGTCCAAGGCCTTACTCAGACGGGGTATATGAATCTGTACCCTGTGTGGGGGCTGAGTTAATCCCAAAAAGGACATCCATGCGGGTGCAGTTGCGCAGACGCACCCTGGGTGCGTTCGGGGCTGTGCACCGGCACCCACACAGATGTCACATTGGGTACAGCAGCTGCAACCCAGTTGACAGCAATGGGACTGCCTACACAGGATGCTGGAAACAGCTGTGCATCCCCATTCCGGTAAACACTGCCCTCCCATGGGGTACGGATTCATACCCCCATGTGAATGAGGCCTAAGGGTGAATGGAATATTTAGCTCCATATATATACACCCTTCTTTCCTTCAACCTCCCTTCTCTCCCTCTCTCCCTCTTCCATACTCCCCCTACCCCTTGTACTATCTTTCCCTTTAGAATGTGATATTTTTGATTAACCTTAAAGCTTAATGTCTACATTTGGCAACTCTTGGATATAAGGCAGCTTTTGGAAGACTTGGTTCGGTTCCCCATGGGCCTAGCAGGCTGTTTACCACCAACATCTCAGGCACATTTTTACAGGTGATTATGTTTGATTGATGTATTGTCGATCTACATTAAGTAATTGATTATGTTTTTAAGTTTAGAGGCCGGTAGGCTTTTGAGGCATGTGCTGGACCAGCTATAAGAGGAGGTTGGAGGCCTGTATGTTTTTGAGGCGTGTGTTGGACCGGCTATGAGGGGAGGTTGGAACTCTTTTTGTCTTCAGAGGCGGGAGGAGTCTTTCCAGCTTTCTTTAGGCTTTCTCTGCTGGAGAAATCAGAACTCTTCCCACCAGTGAGGTCCTTCATGGAGAAGTCCAAGGCCTTACTCAGACGGGGTATATGAATCTGTAACCTGTGTGGGGGCTGAGTTAATCCCAAAAAGAACATGCATGCGGGTGCAGTTGCGCAGACGCACCCTGGGTGCGTTCGGGGCTGTGCATCGGCACCCACGCAGATGTCACATTGGGTACAGCAGCTGCAACCCAGTTGACAGCAATGGGACTGCCTACACGGGATGCTGGAAACAGCTGTGCATCCCCATTCCGGTAAACACTGCCCTCCCATGGGGTACGGATTCATACCCCCATGTGAATGAGGCCTAAGGGTGAATGGAATATTTAGCTCCATATATATAGAATGTAGTTAAGGGTAAGTTTGGATTTCTTCTGGAGGCGCTTTAAGTGGACAGAACTGATTCACTCCGCTCAGCGGGGGTGGGCTTTAGAGAACAGAGGCCGCATATGGGCAGCACAGAGGCTTAGGGGTTAGCCTTGCAGCACTGGGGTCCTTGTTTCAGATTTTGACCAGGACACTATCTGCATGGAGTTTGCATGTTCTCCCTGTGATTGCGTGGGTTTCCTCCGGGTACTCCGGTTTCCTCCCACACTACAAAGACATGCTACCTTGCGTTGGTGGTGCAGTGGTGAGCATAGCTGCCTTCCCAGCAGCTGACCCGGGTTTGATTCCCGGCCAACGCCATCTCCAGTACTTGGGGTCCTCAGAGAGAAAAGCGCTATACAAGGTCAATGCTGAGTATATATTAGCAGTGAAATAAAGAATGAAGTGAATGTGTGGTATGTTTGAGGAAGAAAATGTTCCCCCAGAATCTATAGAAGGTGAACTGAGCAACTTGTAGAAGACGCTTAGGCTGTGCTCACACCTAGGCCTTCCGGATCGCGGTGGAATTAATGCAATTCCTGTATTACCGGAAAACATGGGATACGCTTGTGATCCGTTACTTTCAATGGCACCCTAATCATGGACAATATTGTCACCTGACAAGTCGCACAAACAAAACCGTGGGACGCCTGTTTCCCAAAAGCAGTCCTGCAATTTTGTCACGAGATTTGTCAGGCAACAATCACAGCAAAATCACGCCTCGATTGGGGTGATGTTGAAAGCAAACGGATCGCAAGCACGTCCCGCGTTTTGCAGCGATTCGGGTGTCAGGAACACCTAGGTGTGAACAAAGCCTCGCCGTGTCCATCGTATGACAAGAACTTCCTGCACAGACGTCCCCCCAGCAGGAATATTACCACCCCCACTCACCCAGCAGGAATATTACACCAATACTCCCCCCAGCAGGAATATTACACCCATACTCCCCCAGCAGGAATATTACGCCAATACTCCCCCCAGCAGGAATATTACACCCATACTCCCCCAGCAGGAATATTACACCCATACTCCCCCCAGCAGGAATATTACACCCATACTCCCCCAGCAGGAATATTACACCAATACTCCCCCAGCAGGAATATTACACCAATACCCCCCCAGCAGGAATATTACACCCATACTCCCCCAGCAGGAATATTACACCAATACTCCCCCCAGCAGGAATATTACACCCCTACTCCCCCAGCAGGAATATTACACCAATACCCCCCCAGCAGGAATATTACACCCATACTCCCCCAGCAGGAATATTACACCAATACTCCCCCCAGCAGGAATATTACACCCATACTCCCCCAGCAGGAATATTACACCAATACCCCCCCAGCAGGAATATTAAATCCATACTCCCCCCAGCAGGAATATTACACCGATACGCCCCCCCAGCAGGAATATTACTCCCATACTCCCCCCAGCAGGAATATTGCACCGACACCCCACCATCCTGACACTGATGGGGATCTCTACTGACCTATTGTGTGCCTATAACAGGAATCCTGCTGCAGGTATCTGGGAACATTTCATAGCCAGCACCACTATACTTTCTCCTTCTATCAGCATGTTCCCTGTCATCATATTGGCACACAATTCCTCTGGGCTCCTGCAAATAAAAAAAATAATAATAATAATATTTAACCACTTAAGCCCCGGACCATTTGGCTGGCCAAAGACCAGAGCACTTTTTGCGATTCGGCACTGCAACTTTTTAACTGACAATTGCACGGTCGGGCGACGTGGCTCCCAAACAAAATTGACGTCCTTTTTTTCCCCCACAAATAGAGCTTTCTTTTGGTGGTATTTGATCACCTCTGTGTTTTTTTTTTTTTTGCGCTATAAACAAAAAAGAGAGACAATTTTGAAAAAAAGCAATATTTTTTACTTTTTGCTATAATAAATATCCCCAAAAAATATATGAAAAAATTTTTTTTTCCTCAGTTTAGGCAGATATGTATTCTTCTACATATTCTTGGTAAAAAAATCGCAATAAGCGTTTATTGATTGGTTTGGGCAAAAGTTATAGCTTCTACAAAATGGCATTTTCATTAATAATTTTTTTTTACTAGTAATGGCGGCAATCAGCGATTTTTATCATGACTGCGACATTATGGCGGACAGATCAGAGACTTTTGGGACCATTCACATTCATACAGCGATCAGTGCGATAAAAAATGCATTGATTACTGTGTAAATGTGACTGGCAGTGAAGGGGTTAACCAGGAGGGGGCGCTGTAGGGGTTAAGTGTGTCCTAGGGATGTGTTCTAACTGTAGTGGGGATGGGCTACGTGTGGCACGACACTGATCACCGCTCCCGATCACAGGGAGCTGTGATCAGTGTCCTGTCACTATGAAGAATGGGGAAATGCTTGTTTACATCAGCATTTCCCCATTCTTCCTCTCCGTGAGACGATCGCGGGTATCCCTGCGGACATCGAGTCCGCGTGTCCCAAAGCGTGCCGTTGGGTGCAATGAGTGCCGTTGTGGTGTGCTGGTCTGGGGGTAAAGCAGGCGGTGAAGAGGTAAGTAAATAGCAAGCTGGTCCAAACTGAATATTTAACCACTTGCGGACCGCCCACCATACATAAAGTGCTCTGTGCCAGATTTCATACCTAGTACATGATCTGACGCTACCGGGTCTGGGGATTGCGTGCGCCGCCGGCAACCCAGCAGGTAGCGCAGACTCGATGTCTGCTGGCCCCTGCAGAATATACAGTACACAGGCAGAATGGCGATCTCCCTATGTAAACAAAGCAGATCGCTGTTCTGTTAGAAGGGAAGGTATTGATCCTGTGTGTCTACAAAGCAAGAAAATAGATCAATGCCTTCCCCTAGTCAAAGCACCTCCCCCACAGTGAGAAAGCACAGGCTAGGAACAATTTAATCAATGTACATTTTAGGGGATTTTTTTTTTACCAAAGACATGAAGCAGAAAACATATTGGACTAAATTGATGAAGAAATTTGATGTGTTACTTTTTTTTTATTGGCTGATTTATAGCAGAAAGTAAAAAATATTGTTTTTTTTTCTTCAATTTTTTTTTTTTATAGTGCAAAAAAATAAAAACTGCAGAGGTGGTAAAATACCACCAAAAGAAATCTCTATTTGTGGGAAAGAAAAAGGACATCAATTTTATTTGGGAACAGTGTCGCACGACCATGCAATTGTCAGTTAAAGTAATCCATTGCCATATAGCAAAAAATGGCCTGGTCATGAAGGGGGGTAAATTTTCCAGAGGTCAAGTGGTTAAACTTCACTAAAACCCGGAGTTAGGCTTTAACAGAGCAAAAAAGGATAAATAGGAGAACTAGATTGTTAGTGGTTTGTATGCCCTTTTAGAATGGCGGATTTATGAAATGTTAATGAATTTCTCCTGCGGTAATGGGAGCCGGGTATGTGCCAACAGATGGAGCCCGGGATAATAATATAGACAGCGCTATTACAGGCTCCACCTTCCATCCTGCAGGGGGGACGTCACCCCTCCCCCACCATGCCAGCACTTGGCATACAGCAGGATTATCTATATTTATCTTGTACTCCATTCTTGTATATATTAAACTACATTACTGAAGCCCCGGCCCTAAAACGATGGGGGGGGCCACATTTCCCTTTTTATCTAATAAAGGGTTTCTCAAGGGGGAGGAGCCGTTCTGGGTGGTCAATGTGGATGGTGAAGCAGCTTGAGACAAGTCACCCTGACCTTACCAAACATGAACAGATCGGTGAAATGGGCCATTTATTGATACCCAGGGGACATCAAAGAAGTTTAGTTACATTATTTAAAAAAAAAAAAATAAACTAAATCAGCACAAGGGATGATATTTACATTCCACAAGCAGTGTCCCTTGTACTGGTTGCTGCTGTATGTGTTGAAGTCTTCCATCTTCTGCCCTCACCTCCCCCCTCGTGTCAGTAAATGTCCAGCAGCGTTGCAGGGGTTAATACAGCCACTGGACCGGTCATAAGCCCTCATCAAGAGTGCCGACTATGCTTGCCCTTCCCCACCTCCCCTCCTCCAATCATAGTTGCTGTACTATAGCTTCCATGAATGAAAAGCGCTCTATGAATGGAAGGAAAGGATGAAGGAATGAAAGATCTACCTCCTCCATTCATAGAGCATTTTCATTGATGAAAGCTATGGTAGCACTTTTATGAATGGAGAAGGAGAGAAGGGTGGGCAGTCCTGAGGAGAGATTATGGCGGGTCCAGTGGCTGGAGAGCAGAGGATGGAAGATTTCCATAAAGACAGCAGACACCAGCACCAGGGACACTTCTCACTAAATGGAAGTACCGTCCCTTGTGCTGATTAAAAGAGACGTAAAGGTTTTGGGTTCTTTCCATATTTATACTTATGTAGGTGGATGAAGCATCGGTCCCCCGGTGCCTCTACACTGCGAACGGAGCGATCGAACACCACTGTAATGCACCTTGTGTGTGCATTGCTTACCTAAAGAGAGATGGCGCCAGGATGCCGTATGGGAAGAAAGCAAGCCGGCGGAGGCAGTGCGATGCTTTGCGCAATGTACTACTGGGAAACCTTGGGTCCTGCCATTCATGTGGCTGTTCCTTGACACGTACCACCTACCCAAACATTGTGGGCGACCAGCTACATCCCTTCATGAAAACAGTATTTCCTGGTGGCACTGACCTCTTTCAGCAGGATAATGCACCCTGCCACACTGCACAAATGTGTTTTGAGATGTTCATTTGACCTCTGAATTCTCCAGATCTCAATCCAATTGAGCATCTGCAGAATGTGCTGGAAAAACAAGTCCGCTCCATGGAGGCCCCACCTCACATCTACAAAAATAAAGGGATTTGCTACTGACAGTGCCCGATACCACAACCTTCAGAGGTCTGGTGGTCTAGTTCTATATATACAGTGGGGACGGAAAGTATTCAGACCCCCTTACATTTTTCACTCTTTGTTATATTGCAGCCATTTGCTAAAATCATTTAAGTTCATTTTTTTCCTCATTAATGTACACACAGCACCCCATATTGACAGAAAAAAACACAGAATTGTTGACATTTTTGCAGATTTATTAAAAAAAGAAAAAGTGAAATATCACATGTGAAAAATTGAGTGAAAAATTGAAGGGGGTCTGAATACTTTCCGTCCCCACTGTATATATATAGGAAGCAATATACATTGGCGCGGAAGTGAATCTGTACACAGGAAGTAGGTGTGTGTTTTGAGGCCAAATCATTTAGACATACACACATGACCCACACAAACACCACCTCATGTAAAAATAAATAAAAAATTATCTTAATTTGCAAACAAGGATCATCTCTTCCTCAGAGAACAGTGAGCGGGGCATGGTGGTGGGAAGAAATTAGCAGCAGTACAAGCAACTTCCTGTCAGGCGTGATGTCATTCCTGTGTGCTGGCCACGGCTTCCGGGAACCAGATATGTGCCACGGGTACATATAGGGTTGCCACCTTTTCTTCAAGTCAAACCCGAACACTTTTGCCGCGCACATTTTTTTTATAGTATAAACTATACATATATTTTGCTATTAATGTGGAGTTCCACCCACTTTTACAACTCTTCAGCATCCCTCACTAAACTGTGCACTGTAAACGAATTGGATATTTGAAAAAAAAAATTCTCAGCACTTACTGTATATCTGCTGTATTCATTTTTCCCTTCCTCCTCCCTGGCCGTGGCCCATCGCATCGTTTCCTGTTTGCAGTGCCTTCTGGGAAGGGGTGGCAACTTCTTCTGACACTGCCGTTGCTATGGAAACCTGACCTGAAACCTATTACACTGCTTGTGCTGCACTGAGCATGTGCGAGATCTGCAAGGATGAGATCCAGGAAGAAATACAGTCTGGCTTCAGATGCCCACACTTAAGACGGCCACGGCCTGCTGCAAGTTTATAAAATAACAAACTACTGCTATAAACTAACAAAACAGACCTTAGTTTACCGACAAACTTTAACATTAAGCTTGTGTATTATAGGGGTATTTTTATTTAAAAAGTATAATTTCGGCTGGAACACCACTTTAACCAGTTACCAACCGGCCCATAGCCAAATGACGGCTGCAAGGCGGTTGGATAACTCTGGGAGCACGTACTATGACGTGATCCCGTAAAACCGCTCCCACGTGCCCCCCCGGGGCACGCGCACGGGAACATCTGATCTGATCGCGGCCGTTTACTATGTGATCGCTCCGTCAAATGACGGAGTGATCACTTGTAAACAAAGGTTCCTCCCTCCCCTCTCTGTACCGATCGGTACAGAGGGGGAGGGATCGGATGGCAGCAGCGCTGTGGGCTGGGTGTGTAGTACCCACAGCGCTGCTCTGTGACATGTGCAGTCACAGCCATGGATCCATCCATCCATGCTCAGCCATCCCTCCATGCTCAGCATTACCCTGCACTACTCTGCAATACTCTGCAATTCCCTGTGCAATACTCTGCAATTCCCTGTGCAATACCCTGTGCAATACTCTGCAATTCCCTGTGCAATACTCTGCAATTCCCTGTGCAATACCCTGTGCAATACTCTGCAATTCCCTGTGCAATACTCTGCAATTCCCTGTGCAATACTCTGTGCAATACTCTGCAATACTCTGCAATACCCCGCATTACTCTGCAATACCCCGCAATACTCTGCAATACTTTGCAATACTCTGCAATACCCCGCAATACCCCGCAATACTCTGCAATATCCCGCAATACCCCGCATAACTCTGCAATACCCTGCAATACCCCGCAATATCCTGCATTACTCTGCATTGCCCTGCAATACCCTGCAATACCCTGCAATACCCTGCAATGCCCTGCAATGCCCTGCAATGCCCTGCAATACTCCGCAATACCCTGCAATACCTCGCAATACTCTGCAATACCCTGCAATACCCTGCAAAACCCCGCAATAATCTGCCATACCCTGCCATACTCTGCAATACCCAGCCATACTCTGCAAAACCCAGCCATACTCTGCCATACCCAGCCATACTCTGCCATTCCCAGCCATACCCAGCCATACTCTGCCATACCCAGCCATACTCTGCCATACCCAGCCATACTCTGCAATACTCGGTGATACCCAGCCATATTTTGCCATACCCAGCCATGCTCAGCCATACTCGGCTGTACTCGGCCTCTGTATGTGGACAGGCTGTGGAAGTCTCACACATGTGGTATCGCCGTACTCAGGAGGAGTAGGAGAATCTATTTTGGGGTGTCATTTTTGGTATGTACATGTTATGTGTTAGAAATATTGTATAAATGGACAACTTTGTGTTAAAAAAAAATGCGTTATAACCACTTCCCACCCGGCTGCTGTCATACGACGTCCTTGACTTTGTGCGGGGATATCTGAATGATGGGTGCAGCTACAGGCATCATTCAGATATCAGCTTTTTCAGCCGGCAATTACCTACACCATAAGAATGATCATAGCGGCTGTTCCACTGCTTGATCATTCTTACGGGAGGCGAGAGGGGACCCCCCCCCCCACCACCCTCCGGTGCTTCTACAGACTCACCGCTATGATCGAAGCCGGGATTGTTTTTTTTTTTATTTTGATTTCAGGCTTCCCAGCCTAGAGGTGGGATGTGGGGTCTTATTGACCCCATATCTCACTGTAAAGAGGACCTGTCATGCCATATTCCTATTACAAGGATGTTTAGAAGGTTTTTTATCTTAATGCATTCTATGTATTAAGATAAATAGCTTTCTGTGTGCAGCAGCACCCCTAATACTTACCTGAGCCCCATTTAGTTCCAGCGATGTTGCACGAGACACTAGGCTGGCCAGGACTCCCCTTCTCATTGGCTGAGACACCATTGGCTCCGGCTGCTGTCAATCAAAGTCAGTCAGCCAATCAGGAGAGAAAGGGGGCAGGGACAGGTAGCAGCTCTGTGTCTGAATGGACCCACGGAGCTGCGACTTAGCTTGGGTCCCCCCCGTAGCAAGCTTCTTGCTTGGGGGCACTCAACAGAAGGGAGGGGCTAGGAGCACAGAAGAGAGACCCGAGAAGAGGAGGATCGGGGCTGCTCTGTGCAAAACCATCACACAGAGCAGGTAAGTACAACAGGTTTGCTATTTTAAAGGAAAAAAAAAAAGAGACTTTACAATCACTTTAAGTGCATGCATCCCATATACTTGTGGCATGACCCCCTTTATTTGAATAGGTCACACCAGCTGCTGCATACATAATGCTGTTAAACCACTTGCTGACCATATAACTTACATATACAGCGGCAAAGTACGGGATCGTGCACTTGCAGGTCTGGGGTGCGCATGCATGCCACTGGCGGCCCTCTACCACTGTGATTATACACACCGGGAGCTGATCTGCTGGTACTGCAGGATCTCAATGTCCACCGGCACCCACCGATCCTTCGGTACTGAGGGAGAACGATGGTCTGTAAACAAGGCAGATCGCCGTTCTGTCAGTACAGAAGGGATGGATCCTGTGTTCCTGCAAAGCAGGGACAAGGATTTATGTCTCCCCTAGTGAAAGTACCTCCCATAGTACACAGAAACACAGGCTAGGCACACCATTAACCCTTTGATCGCCCCTGTTAAATCCTCCCAGCCAGTGTCATTAGTACAGTGACAGTGCATATTTTTAGCACTGATCACTGTATTAGTGTAACTGGTCCCCAAAAAGTATCTGTGTCCCGACTGTCCGCCAAAATATTGCAGTCCCGCTATTAGTCGCTGATCGCCGCCATTACTAGTAGAAAACATTAATTAATAAAAATATCCCATAGTATTTAGACGCTATAACTTTTGCACAAACCAATCAATATACGTTTATATATGTATGTGTATATACGCTTATTGGGATTTTTTTTTACTAAAAATATGTAGCAGAATACATATTGGCCTAAATTGATGAAGAAATTCGATTTTTTACATTTTTTCTATTGGATATGTTTCATAGCAGGAAGTAAAAAAAATATTGTTTTTTTCTGTTTATAGCGCAAAAAATAAAAATCGCAGAGATGATCAAATAGCACCAAAAGAAAGCTCTGTTTGTGGGAAAGAAAGGACATCAATTTTAATTTGGGTACAGCGTCGCAACGATCGCGCAATTGTCAGTTGAATTAACGCAGTCCCGTATTGCAAAAAACGGCCTGGTTATGAAGCCGGGTAAATCTTTTGGAGGGCAAGTTGTTAAATTTGTGTACAGCCCGGAGTGGCAGCATTTCTGTGTTCACATGAGCAGTAAAACCACGGCTTAATGGCCTGCCTTTACAACCCCCTGGCTGTTTGTGTGAACGAGCCCAAAAAGTGTCAGACAGTCTCTAGATTCCTGTGGTGTGACAAATGAATGTGCTGGTCATAGACATGTATAGGACTTTGTGCCATGGAGGTATGGTGACGCTGACAGCGCAATGACAACTAATGACTCTTCCGTGGCCCCATTCAGGGTGATCCCTGTCATTGTTCAAATATGGCCATTTGTTTACATTCAGCTGTCTGCTGGGGAATCTCCTGGCCAGCAGCTGAATAGGGCCAGGAATATACAGTATCATTAGTTAATAGGAAACCAGTGGCTGCCAGCACCCTAGCAACCACAAGCCCCTGTGGTTGTGGACTTGTATTCCCCATAGACCATGGGTTGTGTCTCTACCTTCAGGTGATCCGAGCCTCACGGAGTGGGTTTGTGTATATGAGGGTGCACTGGGGGCATTCCCAGCAGAGATTCTGCTAGAGTCCTTATCGCTTTTTTTGGAGTGCATTGACGGCCACTTGAAGTCATTCACCTTCAGGTTATACAGCCGCCTACAGGATTGGACACTGGCAGACATCCCAACCTGCAAAAAATCATTTCAGGGAGGTGGCGCTCCGCACCCGCATACACCCAGTTTACTCTGCTTCAGTTATCACAGGACACAGGAGTGATCTCGCTCACTATGTCCAATTTAGAAAAGGAAGGGGTCGGTAAATTACATATTTACCCAGCCCCTTCCTCCTCTCTCCATCCTGACAGGTCCCCCTCAGCCGGTGGGAGAGGAGGGAAGCCGGCTGTGGAGGACGAGGAGAATGGGGGGGGGGCAGAGAAGGACAGGGAACAGCGGGGAACAGCTGTGAACACCGATCTCCCTGCGTAGCTTTTTAGCTGACAGCCGCAGCAGGGAGAGAAGGAGAAGCAGCTGTCAGCTAAAAATCTATACAGGGAGATTGGTGTTCACAGCTGTTCCCCACCGCACCGATCATTCCCGGGAGGCGCTTGCGGGTGCCGCTGCAGAAATGCAGGAGACTCGCAAATGCGGGAGACTTGGGATGTCTACACTGGCAAACAAAAAACTGTGTCAGTCCAAGATGTCTCCCTTCCTTCTATCAGAATGGCTCAGTTTTATAGCAAAGCAGTACAAAGAGCAGGATTATGAATACATAGAAGTGGGATCTGTGTCCCTCCATGAATGCCAAGAAAAGGATTTCACAGTGAGCACAAAATTCTTTTTGCCTTTCTCATCCATTGAGGGACATAGGATGTCATCAGTATGCCCAAAAGCAGTCAAACTGTGGGGTAGGAAACACAGCGAACAATGCTAACAGGCCCAGGAAAACTAAGGATTGTTGGTAGATCAAAAAGGCTATAGTTCAACCAGGCCCTAATATTAAGGCCTGGTTGAACTATAGCCTGTAAAATGAAAATTGATGGACTTCCTCTTATAAGATTACGTGAATGATGTGTTTATTTCTATGTAAAATTTAATAAAAATTATAATTTGAAAATTATAAATTAATAATTATAAATTATAATTTGAAAAAAGGCACCTGAAGGTCCTTATACACAGAGCTGGCAACAGACGAGGCCTCAACATCCAGTCATGAATCTAGTGGAGCAGGGTTTTCCCAACCTCTTACTACCAACCAGGACAAGGGGTGGGCAGGAGGGGAAGTTGCCCTGGGCACAATGGTTTATTGCAGGGATGAGTGCCCCCCCTGTGAAGAGTTCCTTCTATTACAAGGCTTACAGGAGTAGTGACAGCAGCATCACTACTATTGTAAGCCAAGCACTGGGAGTAATGAGGAGAGAAGCCAGGAGCAGATCCCCTAAGCATGCATATCATAAACTGGAAGGGGGGACACAACTTTGACCTGGGTGCTGAATGATCTAGTCCCGGCACTACTGTCAAAAGTTCACGTTTTGGTAATTTCTCTTAGAAAAAACAGCTGTGATAAATACCAAACCCTGAACGTTGATTTGAAGCACTTGTTCTAGGTGAAGAAAATCTTGAAAACACAAGCTTTTGGGGCTACTTGAGGACTTAGGTTGGGAACATTTGTAGTAGCTTATGTCTTGACAGGAAAAGGTGGAACTCAGTCCTTGTGTCCTAATTGTGGTGAAAGGCCAGAAAGAAATCCTAGGCCTCAATACCACCCTGTTCCTACGCAAAACCAGAAAGGGTTCCTCGCAGGATAAAGCAGTCTAGACGCTTGCCTCACAGAGGTACTGACTAAAAGAAATACCAATTTGTGGGTGAAAACACAGAGGGGTGTCTGATATGGGTTAAATGGCAATTTCTGAAGCGCATAGTGAACCAGATTACATCACAGGTCCTTGGACACCTCTGAATGTCCAGACATTGCCAGCTGAGGAAGTCTGCCTGACAATCATCTGGGCCTGGGATGTAAATGGAGGACAAGGCTGAAATGTTGTGCCCATGACAGGAGTTAATCTACCTCTCTTTCCATGTCGAGACTTCTAGTTCCTTACTGATGTAGGCCACTGCTGTGGTGTTTTCCGACTGAATCTAAATTTGGATGGCCCTCCTGCAGGATTGTCCAGCACTGCACAGACATCAACAATGCCTGCAACTACAGTAGGTTGATTGAAAAATTAGGCTGGGTTCACATATGTGCGAATTGTATGCGTCTAATGTGCATTTCACACAAGTGTCTGAAAAGGTTAACGGACATCCCCCTCACTTTGGAAATCAGGAACACACCTTCATGCAGAGAAAGGCTTGTGTGAGGGTTTGTCTGACTTTGAGCCCAAGGCCTTGTGGGTGGAACGGGAGCCAAGCTGGGGGTTGTGGATAGTGCAGGAGTGGACTTTTTCCTGACTGACATGGAGGGAGCAGACTTTACAGTTTGAGGAAGATGGGTGATCTTACCAGCAGTAGCATCCTTGATAATGGTATCCAGAAGACACGTTGCTTCTTCCTCAAAAATGTACAACAGCAAGATTCCACATTCTGACAATGACTGATGAGAGCAGAGGGGAGTTCTTTCTGCGTTGCCAGTATTCCAAAAGGGATATTACCTCTACGTGGACAACTTTTACACAAGCCTGCCCCTTTTCCGCCACCTTTTACCTCCATAAAACTTTAGGCTGCGGTACAACACGAACAAACTGGAAAGGCTTCCCACAAAGGCTGGGGCCCACGGGGCTACAAGGGGGAGTCAGTGAGTTTGGGTAATGAAGTTTTGGCCCTGAAATGGAAGGATAAGCAAGATGTGTATGTCCTATCCTCCATCCACGACGACACCTCAGTAGAAATCCAGTTTCAAAAGCCTGTGTGCATGCACGATTATAATCAATTCATGAGAGGATGTGTATTATATTGACCAAATGTTACAGCCCTATCTTGCAATCAGAAGGTCCCACCACTGGTACAAAAAAGTTGCCATTTACCTCCCCCCAATTAGCAATTTATAATTCCTATGTCATCTATCATAAGTCTATCATCAGAAAGACTTGCCTCCTTTTTCAGATTTGAAGAGGATATTGTCACAGCCTTTATCTACCAGGAAGGCACTCCATTCGCTCTGATGCAGTGAACAGAGTACATGAGAGACAATTCTCAGATAATATCCTATCACAAAAACAGGCCAAAGATGCCAAAATTGTCCAGTATGCAGCAGAGATGGAGTAAGGTTGATACCAGAATTCATTGTCCCCAATGTCCCTCCAAACCGGGCCTATGCATAGAGGACTGCTTCCAACACTACCACACTTCACCAAGATATTAGTGATGATATGGTGAACGTTTCTCTGTATGTAATGTCCTCTTTGTTAACAAGTTCTTGCTGCCTGGACTGACCATTTGCCTTCATACAGACCCTGGCTAGTTTATTGACCATGTTTCTGCTTTTAGCCTGAACTGACCTCAACCTAGTAATGACCAAGTTTTTACCTGCTGCCTGGACTTATCTTTTGCCTGCTGTCACAGTGCGAAGTCCTGCCACTGTGGTAGTGGGACTGAAGAGAATACAGGGGTCTCACGTAAGCAAAGTGAGGGGCTTTAGAGTAGTGTTTTCAAGTGGAGAAAATTAAGCTTTTTGTTTTCTCGAGTTTTGTAATTCAGTTCAGGGTCTGGAGTCTTCAAAGAGCTTTGGGTAAGTAGACGCCTCTAACCGTGGCCATAAGCCTGATGTTTCTGCTTGCTGCCTGGGCCAATCCTTTGGCTATTAGCTGATGTCATCGCCTGCTGCCTGGACCAATGCTTTGTTTGCTCACCACATGTCTATGTCTCACTAACTACGTTTTTGCGAGACACCAGTCCCACCCTTGGACAACTGCACTACTAGAACCACAGTTAATCATTTGTTTGCCCTTTGCTCAGCCTCCTGTACTTTCCAGCCAGTGATTATAACATTGTCCTATGCAGTCATATACCAGTAGGTTAGGGCTGCTTTTCTTTTAGGAAAAGGGACTGCTGTAGGTGAAGCTACACTATGCTATATTCACTAACCACTCCTACAGAGACGACCATTATAGTACATTGTGTTTTTTTTTTTTTTTTTTTTTTTTTAAATACAGTGTTGGTTGATTTTTGTGATACACAAGTTGCAATGCCAGGTACATAAATGAGTCCAGACATTGAAAAGGACTTACAAATGTGGCATCCCCATACTTGGGAGGAGTAGCAGAATGTATTTTGGGGTGTAATTCTATGAAGACTCATCAGCCACTTTATTAGGTACACCTGTTCAATTGCTTGGTAACGCAAATTGCTAATCAGCCAGTCATATAGCAGCAACTCAATGCATTTAGGCATCTAGACGTGGTGAAGAGCACTTGCTGATGTTCAAACCGTGCATAAGAATGGGGGGGGGGGGGGGGGGGGGGAAGCTGATTTCAGTGACTATGAACTTGGCATGGTTGTTGGTGCCAGACAGCCTGGTCTGAGTATTTTAAAAACTGCTGATCTACTGGGATTTTCACACACAACCATCTGTAGGGTTTATAGAGAATGGTCCGAAAAAGAGAAAATATCCAGTGAGCGGCAGTTGTGAGGCCTTATTGATGTCAGGTGAGAATGGGCAAACTGGTTTGAGATGATAGAAAGGCAACAGTAACGCAAATAACCACTCGTTAAAACCAAGGTATGCAGAATACCATCTCTGAACACATCGGACCTTGAAGCAGATGGGCTACACTGGGTGCCACTCCTGTCACCCAAGCACAGGATCAAAAGAAGAAATGGCCGCACTCTGTACGGGGTACAAAATTCTTTTATTCAGAACATCCCAAAGTGTTGACAGAAAGCTTGTAGATGCATTTCACACACTCCAAGTGTGCTGTCATTAGGTTAGGTAATGACTAAGCACACTTGGAGTGTATGAAATGCATCTACCAGCTTTCTGTCAACACTTTGGGATGCTCTGAATAAAAGAATTTTGATCAAGTACAGCGTGCGGCCATTTCTTCTTTTGACTATATGCGGTGGAGAGCAGAGACGGGCACCTGTCCAGATCAGGCTTCTAAAACCTCACCTGGAGCGAGTCTTCTTGTTTGGATACCTAAGCAAAAGAAACTGAGGCTATAATTCATAGAGGCTCACCAAAATTGGACAATAGAAGATTGGAAAAAATGTTGCCTGGTCTGATGAGTCTCGATTTCAGCTGCGACATTTGGGTGGAAGGGTCAGAATTTGGCGTAAACAACATGAAAGCATGGATCCATCCTGCCTTGTATCAAACGGTTCAGGCTGGTGGTGTAACGTTGTGAGGGATATATTCTTGGCCCCTTATTACTAATTGAGCATTGTTTAACCACTTAACAACCGGCCCATAGCCGAATGACGGCTGCAGGGCGGTTGCTTAACTCTGGGAGGACGTCATATGACGTCCTCTCAGAATTCCCCTCTCGCGCGCCCCCTGGGGCGCGCACCCGAACACATCCGTGACCGCCAGGTCCTCAGGACCCGGCGCATCACGGATCCCGGTAAATGGCCGCTGATCGCGGCCATTTACCATGTGATCGCGCCGTCAAATGACGGCGCGATCACATGTAAACAGACCGGCGGCGTCTGATGACGCCGGTTCCTCTCCTCCCCTCCTGTGTACCGATCGGTACACTGTGGAGGAGAGGGAGATGGATGGATGGCTGCAGCGCTGTGGGCTGGTTGTGTAGTGCCCACAGCGCTGCACAGAGACATCCATCCATCCATCCATCCATGCTCAGCCATCCCCACTACTCTGCAATACTCTGCTATGCCCCACCTTACTCTGCAATACCCCAATATTACTCTGCAATACCCCCACATTGCTCTGCAATACCCCCACAATACTCTGCAATACCCCGCAGTACTCTGCAATACCCCGCAGTACTCTGCAATACCCCGCAGTACTCTGCAATACCCCGCAGTACTCTGCAATACCCCCCATACTCTGCAATACCCCGCCATACTCTGCAATACCCCGCCATACCCAGCCATACCCTGCCATGCTGAGCCACGCTCGGCTGTACTCGGCCTCTGTATGTGGCCAGGCTGTGGAAGTCTCACACATGTGGTATCGCCGTACGCAGGAGAATCTATTTTGGGGTGTCATTTTTGGTATGTACATGCTATGTGTTAGAAATATTGTATAAATGGACAACTTTGTGTTAAAAAAAAAAAAAAAAAATACGTTTTAACCACTTCCCGCCCGCCGACTGTCATACAACGTCCTTGACTTTGTGCGGGGATATCTGAATGATGGGTGCAGCTACAGGCATCATTCAGATATCAGCTTTTTCAGCCGGCGATTCCCTACACCATAAGAACGATCATAGCGGCTGTTCCACTGCTTGATCGTTCTTACGGGAGGTGAGAGGGGATGTCCCCCCCTCCCGCCGCACTCCGCTGCTTCTACCGACTACGATCGAAGCCAGGATCGTTTTTTTTTTTTTATTTCAGGCTTCCCAGCCTAGAGGTGAGATGTGGGGTCTTATTGACCCCATATCTCATTGTAAAGAGGACCTGTCATGCCATATTCCAATTACAAGGGATGTTTACATTCCTTGTAATAGGAATAAAAGTGGTCAAAATTGTTTTTTTTTGTAAAAAAGCATCAAACAAAAATAAAGTAAAATGAACAATAAAAAAAAAAAAAAAAAAAATTTTAAAGCCCTCCTGTCCCTGTGTGCTTGCATGCAGAAGCGAACGCATATATAAGTCCCGCCCACATATGAAAACGGTGTTCAAACCACACATGTGAGGTATCACTGCGATCGGTAGAGCGAGCGCTAAAATTTTGGCCCTAGACCTCCTCTGTAACTCAAAACATGTAACCAGTAAAAAATTTTAAAGCGTCGCCTATGGGGATTTTTGAGTTTCAAAGTTTGGCGCCATTCCACAAGCGCGTGCAATTTTGAAAGGTGACATGTTGGGTATCTATTTACTCGGCGTAACTTCATCTTTCACATTATGCAAAAACATTGGGCTAAATTTACTGTTTTGGTTTTTGTAAAGCACAAAACAGTTTTTTTTTCCAAAAAAAAAGCGTTAAAAAAATTGCTGCGCAAATACCGTGTGAGATAAAAAGTTGCAACGACCGCCATTGTATTCTCTAGGGTCTTTGCTAAAAAAAAACATATATAATGTTTTGGGGTTCTGTGTAATTTTCTAGCTAATAAATGATGATTTTTACATGTAGGAGAGAAATGTCAGAATTGGCCTGGGCACTCCAGAATGCCTGAAGGTGCTCCCTGCATGTTGGGCCTCTGTATGTGGCCACGCTGTGTAAAAGTCTCACACATGTGGTATCGTCGTACTCGGGAGTAATAGCAGAATGTGTTTTGGGGTGTAATTTGTGGTATGCATATGTGGAGTGTAAGAAATAACCTGCTAATATGACAATTTTGTGAAAAAAAAAAAAAGTAAAAAAAAAAAGTAAAAAAAAAAAAGTAAAAAAAAAAAAAAAACTTGATTTGCAAAGAATTGTGGGAAAAAATGACAACTTCAAAAAACTCACCATGCATCTTTCTAAATACCTTGGAATGTCTTCTTTCCAAAAAGGGGTCATTTGGGGGGTATTTGTACTTTTCTGGCATGTTAGGGTCTCAAGAAATTAGATAGGCCGTCAGTACTTCAGGTGTGATCAATTTTCAGATATTCGCACCATAGCTTGTGGACGCTATAACTTTCACAAAGACCAAATAATATCCACCGATTTGGGTTATTTTTACCAAAGATATGTAGCGGTATAAATTTTGGCCAAAATATATGAAGAAAAATTACTAATTTGCAAAATTTTATAACAGAAATGAAGAAAAATTTATTTTTTTACAGAATTTTCGGTCTTTTTTCTTTTATAGCGCAAAAAATAAAGAACCCAGTGGTGATTAAATACCACCAAAATAAAGCTCTATTTGTGTGAAAAAAAGGACAAAAATTTCATATGGGTACAGTGTTGCATGACTGAGTTATTGTCATTCAAAATGTGAGAGCACCAAAAGCTGAAAATTGGTCTGGTTAGGAAGGGGGTTTAAGTGCCCAGTGGTCAAGTGGTTAAACACCACGGCCTACCTGAGCATTGTTGCTGATCATGTCTATTCCTTTATGACTACAGTGTACCCATCTTCTGATGGCTCCTTCCAGCAGGGATAATGCACCATGTCACAAAGCTCAGATCAACTCACCACTAGTTTCTTGAACATGACAATGAGGTCACTGTGCTCCAATGGCCTCCACAGTCACCAGATCCCAATCCAATAGAGCACCTTTGGGATGTGGTGGGAGGGGAGATTTGCATCATATATGTACAGCTGACAAATCTGCAGCAACTGTGTGATGCTATCATGTCACTATGGACCAAAATCTCTGAGGAATGTTTCCAACACCTTGTTGAATCTATGCTACGAAGCGTTAAGGCAGTTTTGAAGGTAAAAGGAGGTCCAACCCAGTACTAGCAAGGTGTATCTAAGTGGCCAGGGAGTGTATGTCCACGCTGTGTGTTAAAAATAGGTTATTAAATTGACGGCAACCGTGATAACATTACAGGTCAGACCCCTTTCCAACATGTTTTTGCGTAAATAATCATCAGCAGGGGAATAGAAGCATCATACTTCTGTTCCCCTGATGACGTGCAACACATCAGGAGGGGCTTGACTTGTAACACCATCAGGCCCGCCGAAGCAGAATTTGTATTGTGTGTTGACTTGATATTAAATTGTAAGTATCTGTCTCTATTTTAAAGAAATGCTGTAGTACCAGTTTTACACTGAGCGACCTCTATTCCTTTCCCCAATATGTTTTTTTTAATGATCTCTGGTCTGGCATAACTATGTGAGATTCACGGTTTCATAATGTTTAATTCGTGTTCTTCTACATTTGTTTTTGGACACATTTAGACCCGGTTCACACTACCGCGACTGGGGCTCAGACTTGTCAGACCTCAAGCCGCTTGACATCAGAAATTCCATTATAGTTAATGAGAGCTGTCTTAATGTACACTACTGAAGTCGCTCCGACTTCAGAAAAGGTTCCTGCACTACTTCAAAGTGACTTGTACCCATAGATTTCAATGGAAGTCGCCTCCAAGTCGGATCTCCCACCTATATTGAAGCGACTTTACAGGAAAAGAAAATAGTTTAGCCAGGCAAACCCCGCCCTCCCAGAGAGCTGATTATTCTGTGATTGGCCAAAGTCGCTTGTCCTGGAGGCAACTTTAAGTCACGTTGTAAGTTGTTCAAAGTCGCCTTGCAAAGTTGCGCTGTAAGTCATGTTGCCCCTGTGTGAACCAAGCCTTATACATTTGTTTGGATGTGCACTTATTTTGTGTATACAATTTGTATATCATCATTTATTCAGGGGAGTGCAGCTCTTGACACAATCTTTACAAGAAAACACACATTTTTATTTTTATTTTATTACATAATTTTCCCAAAAATTGTGACAAATTACAACTTAAAAAAACTCACCCTGCCTCCTATTAAATACCGTGGACTGTCTACTTAGCTTTCACAGACTAAATATACACTGATTTGGGTTATTTTTAACCAAAGAAATGTAGCAGATCAAATTTTGGCCTAAATTTAAAAGAAAGATTACTTATTTGCAAAATCTTATAACAAAGAAAAAACATTTTTAACCAAATTTTAATTTTTTTCATTCATATAGCAAAAAACACAAACAAAAAAACCCCATTGGTAATAAAATGACACCAAAAGAAAGCTGTTAAAAGAAAAAAAGTTTAATTTGGGCACAGCATTGCATTACTGAGTAATTGTCATGCAAGGTGTGACAGCAGTGAAATCTTAAAATTGGCCTTGGCAGGAAGCGGGTGAATGTGTCCAGTATTCAAGTGGTTACACACACGAGCATCATCCACCAATAAGGTGACCACTTTCTTAAAGCGTAGCTCCACCCAATTGGTGAAGGTCCACTTTAAGGTCTCCTTCCCCCTCCTCTTTACATAATGGAACTTTTATTTAGCGGGGCAGGTACCTGGTTTTGACAGGGACCCCCTCCCACCGCCTAGGTGTTCCAAGCAGAAGCTCTCCTACCCCCTCCCTCCTTGCTGTCTCCTGGGACAAGTCACAAGTTCCAGAGGACTGCAGGACCATTCACAAAGTGCAGCACAGCAGGCACCTGGCTGTGAAGGCACAAGCGGTCACAGCCAGGTGCCCACAGCCAGGCCCCGGTACCAGAACACTGATGGAAAGAACAGCTCAGGTAAGCACATTACTGGGAGAGGTGAGTGTGTTTATTGAAAGTCAGCAGCTACAAGTTTTGTAGCTGCTGACTTTTAATAAACACAAATTAGACTGGAGCTCCTCTTTAAAGTGTAAGTTCACCTTATAGTTTTCTGCAAAAGGTGAACTTACCCTTTAAACTGGGGCACTGCCAGATCCACAGTGGAATCAAACCACTTTATAAAAAAGTCCTCTTCAGATACAATGCTAATAACCTATCAGGGTGTTCATTTCTGTAAAGGAAGACTTTGAACAACAGGTACACCAGAAAGGGCCATCATGCCTCAACTTTTGCTTGTAACCGTCAGCCTTGCAATGTCTCATGGGACTTTTAGTTCTGCAACAGCTGGAGGGCCACAGGTTGAGAACCTATGGTCTAAATGATACAATCTGGCAACAGCATTGGTAGAAGCAACAGGCTGATCATCTCGTTCCAGAGTGGTGATCAATAAAAGCCAAAATGGTCTCCTTTTGTTCGGGAGGAATAGCAGAAGATGAAGACTCCTAAAAAGGCAAGGTCAGCCAATGACTGGAGCGTCTCACCAGCTGCCAAGGCCACAGCCAGATCAGATATAAAAATCTACGAAGGTATGGGAGTGAGCTTGTGACCTCTGGTCAAGATCAGCAAATACCCGATTGTGCCATAAAGTCTTGTAGTAAAAAAGCCTCAGCTGAGCGGACAGAAGCTCTGGCCACACCCAACAGAGCAAATGAAGACTCCAAAGATGGGATAGATGGGCAACATGATTCCGGGCTGCACTGGTAGGCATGCTGCATACAGCATGAGAACTGTTAAGAATTATAGGTAAGATGGGTCTGGGTTCAGTCTACTATGTCTAAAAATCAGACATACAGAGGTTGATTTACTAAAAATGGAGTACAAAATCTGGTGCAGCTGTGCATGGTAGCCAATCCACTTCTAACTTCAGCTTTTGCAATTAAGCTTTGTCCAAAAAAACAACAACATTTGTTTCACAGCTGCACAAGATTTTGCACTCTCCAGTTTTAGTAAAACAACCCGTAGCGGTAAAGGAATCTAAGGCACATGGTACGAGGCAAGACTCCAGATATTGTTAAGACCCAGATAGCTGGTAGCAGCAGGTGAGGGCCAGATATCTGGAGGTGACAAGTCACTGCAGGTGGGCAGTAAAGGTTTTCTTGACATCATATGACAGAAAAGAGTTTGAGCGACACGCCATCCAGAGCATGACATCAGCGCTCAGCCCCAGAGTGTTAATTCCTTCCACGGCGTAAGCCATTGGGAATGCTGGAATTGAAAGGCACCCAGCATGACCAGCCCACCAGCAAAATGAGTGTTTTCAGACATGTCAAGGCTAGCGGTTCGGGACCTGGAGAACTAACTTTTACCAGAGTGGTGTATGGAAAACGCCGTACTTGGAGCTCGGTGCCTGAAGGTCACTTCCAGGTTAGTCCTGCAAAGTTCAGTCCAGCATGACCTAAATGTAGGACTACAAAACCAAAAAGACAGGAGGAGGACATCTGTGCCAGACAGCTGCTTTTAAGCGACCAGCTCTAGCAGGATGTAAAGCAGAGTCTTGATTAAAGGAAAAAAAAAAAAAAAGCGTGCTAGCAAAAATAGATTGGTCTTTTAGAAAGCAAAGCTAAAGAAATATCCTTTCTCCATGGACAGTAGCAAAAAACTGAGCCATGTTGGTAGGAGGAGGGGGATACTGGGCTGGCTTACAGTTTTTGTTTGCCAGTAATTCAAGCCTTATGCAGACGGCAGTATAACCCGTAGTTAAATTCCTGTGCCCCTCAATGACAAAAAATAAATGAAAGTTTTTCACCCTTTTGGATTCTGTTCCTAAAAAAAAAAAAAAAAAAAAAAAAAAAAAAAAAAAAAAAAAACCCAGAACAGCATGACGGATTATCGCAGTACCACAGAGGAACACAAACATATATTATTAGAAATTTATTACAAAAATTCATAAATATATGCACTATAAAAACATTAGAATGCGGTCTAAAGGTTCATCGGCATAGGTTACAGTATATATAACAACAAGATGGTTGTTTTTTTATAATATATATATTATAAAAAAACAACCATCTTGAAGATATATATATAAAAAAAACATCTTGAATATATATATATATATATATATATATATATATATATATATAAAAATATTATAAAAAAACAACCATCTTGTTGTTATATATACTGTAACCTATGCCGTTGAACCTTTAGACCGCATTCTAATGTTTTTATAGTGCATATATTTATGAATTTTTGTAATAAATTTCTAATATATGTTTGTGTTCCTCTGTGGTACTGCGATAATCCGTCATGCTGTTCTGGTTTTTTATATACTTTATCTAGGATTTAGCTTTTGTTCACAATTTTACTTTTAATTCTTTGTTCCATATTGGTGCTGCTGATTTCCTGCAGCATCTTTCAATCACTTCCCGACTACATTTACTCCAGCAATGACTGCATGGCATTTTTCAGTAGTGCATTTCTGATGGTGATAACAGTGGATCATGCAGACAGGGTTAAGATGATGGGGTACAAAGAGTTCTGTAATTGGACAAGGTGAAGACTGATGTCACCACCCCTAGACCTTGTCTAATCAGAGAACGATTTGTATTCATTAGGATGATAAAACATGCTCTCTGAATGGCGCCTGTGGTGGGAGGACTCCTGCATTTCCTAAGCAGCTGCTCGGCACAGGATCCGGGAAGCTAGCGGCAGTCAGTGAAGTCGCAATGTCTACTGCAGCGATTTCCACCTTACCATAGGAATTGGCCAGGTATGAAACATATATTTACATTGATACAAGCAGGTCCAATGTAACTGAAAAAATAAAGATACCTGAAACTCCGCTTTAATAAGGAGCTGCATTAATTTGTGTCTTATGTCTGCCTGGAGTTCAGACTTAAAGGATAAGGTCACCTTCTGGAACATGCAACATGTTCCCAACCTGCAGCCGCATAGCAATCCCAGCACTATGCGATAGCTAGTACAGGGAACTCCTCCCCGTACTGCTGTCACTTTTTGAAATGAGAGAGAAAGTGAGGGGCTCCGCCCACAGCATTCATTCACAGAGATTTGTGAATGGATGAACTACCAACAGCCATAAGTGCTGTGGTAGTTCATTGCGTCTGTCAGTGTGAAAAGCTGCTTGTCCCTACGATGTACAGTCAGAAAGCTCACACTGACAGTCTGCAGGAGACCTGCATGGCTCCAGCAATCTGCTGATCGCTTGTGCAATGCTTTGCAGGCTCAAAAAAAAAAAAAAAAAAAAAAAAAAAAATAGTAATAGTAAAAAAATAAAATTAGTAAAAAAAGAATGCATTTCTTTTTTTTTTTTTTAAATTGAACGTAAGCCTTTGACTCTGCTCTCTCACATCAGTCCCTGTGCGCTCTCTACCTGTATGCCTAGTTTGTTACAGGTAGAGTGGATAAAACACAGCACCAGCTCTCACAAAATACGTGCCCAAATACTTAGAATCCAGATGATTTACAGGGCAGCTAATGTAGGAGGAGGGCAGGGAAAAGCTTCATGTTTTGAGCCATAACTTCCTTGCTGCACGCAGGGGAAGAGCGGCCACAGGACAATATCTTCAAATGAATGCACACCTGCCAGGTACTTTGGTGAACATACTACTACACAGAGCAAAACAGGGAAAAGGTTTCAACAATTGTATAGAACATAAAAGGCAAGGGGTAAAATCAACTGCTAATGACTGGTTAGGGACACCATTCTAAAATGTTTTGGACCTTGTCCAGAAAAATAATCACATGGCTCCTGAGAAATGTTATTGCAACAAACTGTTAAAGCAGAACTAAAGCTTCTTATCCTTTACAGACAAGGAAGCTGCCCTCAGTCTCAGTTTATTCTGCAGTTGTCATGCTCCTGCACATATGATCAGTTGTGACACCAGCCGTTTGATGGTTTGACAGCTGAGTGCATATGCTACTGTGACCATTCTCGTTTCTGGTATGCCTTGAAGGTACAGTGCCTTGAAAAAGTATTCATACCCGTTGAAAGTTTCCACATTTTGTCATGTTACAACCAAAAGTGTACAGTGCCTTGCAAAAGTGTTCACCCCCCTTGGCATTTTACCTATTTTGTTACATTACAGCCTTTAGTTCAATGTTTTAATCTGAATTATATGTGATGATCAGAACACAATAGTCTAAGTTGAAGTAAAATTAGAAAAATATATACATAAAAGATTGTAAGCTCTAACGAGCAGGGCCCTCTGATTCCTCCTGTATTGATTTGTATTGTAAGTGTACTGTCTGCCCTAATGTTGTAAAGTGCTGTGCAAACTGTTGGCGCTATATAAATCCTGTTTAATAAAACAATTTTTCAGAAATAAAAAACTGATCATTGTCATGTGCGTATGTATTCACCCCCTTTGTTATGAAACCCATAAAAAGCTCTGGTGCAACCAATTACCTTCAGAAGTCACATAATTGGTGAAATGATGTCCACCTGTGTGCAATCTAAGTGTCACATGATCTGTCATTACATATACACACCTTTTTGAAAGGCCCCAGAGGCTGCAACACCTAAGCAAGAGGCACCACTAACCAAACACTGCCATGAAGACCAAGGAACTCTTCAAACAAGGGACAATGTTGTTGAGAAGTACATGTCAGGGTTAGGTTATAAAAAGAATATCCAAATCTTTGATGATCCCTAGGAGCACCATCAAATCTATCATAACCAAATGGAAAGAACATGGCACAACAGCCAACCTGCCAAGAGACAGCCGCACACCAAAACTCATGGACCGGGCAAGGAGGGCATTAATCAGAGAGGCGGCACAGAGACCTAAGGTAACCTTGGAGGAGCTGCAGAGTTCCACAGCAGAGACTGGAGTATCTGTACATAGGATGACAATAAGCCGTACGCTCCATAGAGTTGGGCTTTATGGCAGAGTGGCCAGAAGAAAGCAATTACTTTCAGCAAAAAACAAAATGGCACGCAAAAAGGCATGTGGGAGACTCCCAAAATGTATGGAGGAAGGTGCTCTGGTCTGATGAGACTAAAAATTGACAGTTACTTACCGATAACTGTTTTTCTAGGATAACTTCCAGGACGGCACACCTGAGAGATGAGAGGCTCCTCCCTACAGGAAACACAATCAATCGACAGCTGTTTTAAGTCCCCACCCTTCCCCTTGATCCTCAGTTTGTAGAGAAGTAACTCCTGAACCTGGTTCACAAGGGAAATCATTCCTCATAGGTACTCACCTTCTAGTGTTCTACCATTTTTCCCTCCTCCAACGGGCGGGAAGTAGGCCTGCCGTCCTGGAAGATATCCTAGAAAAACAGTTATCGGTAAGTAACTGTCAATTTTCTCTAGTCATCTTCCAGGACGGCACACCTGAGAGGATAATCAAGTACCTCAGGCCTACCTTAGGGTGGGACCACTGCAAGACCCTCTTGGCGAACCTTGGTTCTGCAGTGAGTTTTACCTCCACTCCATATGTTTGATGAAGGTATTATAGCTGGATCATGCAGCTGGTCTGCATGTCTACTCCACCGATGTCCCTGCCTTCTCTGCTTCGGATGCAGGACCTAGGTGGAGTGGGCTCTTAAAGATGGAATCAGAAAACATGTTAAACTTGTAGGTTATCAATGTTGCCTGTCTCACACATCTAACAACCCTGGCCTATTGTGCCTGTAGGTGCTACTTAAAACCCTTAAAGGTTAATCAGAGACCTGTGTTGTAAGACAAGGACACTAATTGATCACTAAGAGGGCCTGTCTAACACTACCCTGATCAGGGAATTAAAACTGCAAAAAAAGGTGGACCCCTAACAGACAACCTTTTTTGTTCATTTTTATCTTTACATCAGCCAAGACTAAAGGGAAGCCTACTTAAGGGTAATAGATTAACCGAGGCTTGATCCCTGGGTTTAAGGCATGCCCACTCTGTGGCTTTACTTACGCCAAAGTGCCTACTTCAGGAGAATAAAGTTCATAGCAGGAGTATAACACTTATACTGCTACATCTAGTTCTGCTAGAAGGGTGAGATGAAGGCCATGCACCGAGCCGTAACCTATTCGGTCGGGTGGACATCTTTATACTTCATCTTCAGGTCATAATACTCCTCTGAACAGAACTTCCCAAGTTCTTACTAAGCAGGGTGATTCTTTATCGCCTTCCTCCAGTGTCCTATAACCCTACTGGGCTTCAACCCTAGGAAATGGTTCCAGCATTCCTGAATGTATGGGGCTGAGGCTTTCTGACATGTGACGTCTGCCGCCAGAACTCCAGGCCCCTCCACGGAAAAGAGGGCTGAAATACAAAAGGTGATACATGCATTATTAATATCACAAATTAAAAAAGATCATAGATTGTGGACCCAGCACAATAGATTTAGACAAAAAGGACACAAGCATAGACAATAATGTGTATCTGAGTGTGGCTAGCTAAACCAACATATCAAATATGGGAGAGACCCAAATCTGAACTTCAATGTAGACAAACAGTCCTCACAGTCTGGTTTTCTGATGTGCAGCCAATCTGTAAAAACATTAAGACACACGCAAACCCTCAGTCTTGGTTCACACTGGGACGACTTGTCAGGCGACCTAGTCACCTGACAAGTAGCGTCCTGTTCTGTGCAATGGAGCCGTTCTAAATCGGCGCGATGCAAGTCGCTCCGGCTTAGAAAAAAGGTTCCTGTACGACTTTGGGGGCAACTTGCATTGACTTCCATACAGAAGTAGTTTCGCAAGTCGCCGCTGAGTCGTGTCCTGGGTCGCCTGAGGCAGTCGCGCTGTAAGTCGTGCTGCCTTAGTGTGAACCGACCCTAAATGCTGCGTGTTTCTGAAGTGCAGCTAGCTAGGTCATAACTGATAGAGAGATATATATATATATATATATATATATATATATATATATATATATATATATATATAGAGAGAGAGAGATATAGATATATATACATACACACACACACACATACATACATCCACATAAAGGACGGGAGTCCTGTTTACGGTGGAGTTTTACTGATGTACAGCAAAACAGGGCAATAAATATAAGACAGAAAGACCCAAACTTCTATGTTGCGTATTTCTGATGAACCACCAAATACAGTTATAAGATCAATATGGTACTGGCTAGCTAAACCAACATAACAAGACAATATCTTTTCTGTTATGCAGTTCTGTAGTGCAGTCACATAGAACCAACATGGAAAGAACCCAAGCAACCTGCAGCATTGTGTTTTTCCGAAGTGCAGTAAGGTAAGGGAATCTGAAACAGAAAGCACCAACAAGCTTCAATGTTGAGTATTTCTGCTGTGCAGCCACATAAAAACAGACAGCCTTCCTAGCTGCGATCTTTCTGGTGTATTGCAAAGTAAGGCAATAAACTCCATGATGTCTATTCTTGTGTGTAGCAAAACCTCAACCAGAAGGGAAACTTAGGGCTCCCACACCTGTGCGACCCAACCTGCAACCGCAAAAACGCAAGAGAAAAGTCATACACTATGGCTTCCAATGGGAACCAATTGTGTCTGTGCAACTCCAGGTCGCGGCGCCACCAAGCAGACCCTGCTTTCTGGATCCACAGACCTCAAGATTACACAGGTCGCAGGTAACTTGCAATTTTCAGGTTGAACAAGCGAGGGGTCCCCAATGCTGTATCTCCCTGGAGGCGTGCAGCCAACAACCCCCTGCTGTGTATCCTTAAGAAGCAGCAAGGTAGAACAATGAGAAACAGAAAAGACACCCCTCACTGCTGTGCCTTTCTGATATGCAGCCGATAAGGCAGTAAATATAGAACATACAGGACACAAACAATCTTCAATCTTTGTGTATGTCTGATGTGTAGTAATATACCAATACTGAGCAGATACGCCACCATCCTCAATGTGTCTCCCTGCTGAGGCAGTAAAAACAAATCAGAAAAGGACAAGCAACCCCACTGCTGTGTCCCCTCTGATATGCAGCCAATAAGGCAGTAAATGTAAGACATAAAGGGACAGACAACCTTCAATCTTGTATATATCTGATGTGCAACAATATAACAATCTGAATAGAGATAGCACATCCATATTGAAGGGATTTGGCATGCGACTCAACATGTAAAATCGCATGCCTAAAATCGGCAACCTTTGCCGTTAATAGCACTGTCAGCCTGACGCCACTTTGCGGGGCTGCACCTATTACCAAAAGGCAGTACCAGTACTACCCCTGGCACAGGTTCAATTTGTATTTCCCCACAATTCAGGACCATCAATCTTCACTACTGCCTTTCTAATAAGCAACCAATAAGGCAGTAATACAGGACACAAAAAACCCCAGACAGAACTCAATTTTGAGTATGTCTGATGTGCAGCAATATAACAAATATGAGCAGAGATGTCATAAAACTCAATGATGTGCATTTCCGCCATGCGTCACAAGACTAGAAAGTACAGACCACCTTCCCTGTTGTATTTTTCTGATCTGTAGCCAAATAAGGCAGTACCTTTAGGATATAACAGACAACAACAAAGCTTCAGTGCAGTGCATTTCTGATGTACAGCACTATACCCCTTATGAGCAGAGATGTCACAAATCTCAATGTATATTTCTGCTGTGCCACAAAATATCCCAGCAAGGACAAACCTTCACTACTGAGGTCTACTGGTGAATCCCTTTATGCAATAACCAAACAGAGCAATTTGATCCCTAGGCATAGCCTGGGCTGTAGATACTAACACTTCACCCCCCAGTGAAGGAGCAAATTCTAAAAATGGTTAGACACCTTACCATAGTAGCTGTTGTCCTACCTTACCTCCGTAGACTGAGCAAATGCTGGTCAGCTCACACACAGGTGGGGCTGATCAGAAACTAAAGTCTCAATGAGCCCCGCCCTAGAGACCAATTTAGGATAGCCTCTAGAAAAGGTGATCACCAATTTAGCCTGGAGGAAAATAGCCACCTGCAGGCCTTAAACAAGCAATCATGTATCTATCTAGCTCTTGCATATGTTTGCACAGAAAATCCTTAATTAAAGGATATAGGAAGCGATTTATGGTAAATCGCCTTTAGATCTGTCACTGAGTTGACTGCAGCCCAAACCCACAAAAAGGTTTTTCTTACCTCCTGCACTTCAATATAACCACAATGTAAAGGTGGAGTGGGAGGTTGGGGCTTATGACTTCAGATTCCTAGCAGCTGGGCTAATAGGGCCATATAACCTAGTGCACCTGCTGACCAGGAGAACTTACTCCTGAATCCTTCAACCATTGCACAATCCATAAATTGTTCAGTGGTATACCTGGCCTGTAAGGAACTCTTTGTATCTACCAGGTCCTCCCCCCCCTTCGCTCTATTCATCCCTACTAATGTCCCACAACCGGACATGTAGGGAGAGTGTTGGAAACCTACTGTTGTGATAACCACAGTGTCTCTGCTGTAAGAGGGAGCTGTGGCTGGTGGTATTAGCAGTAGCTTCTGGGCTATTTTGTTATGCAGACCCCAGGTCCTGCACTGCACCACTTAGTAAATACAGGGGGAAGGGGAAGAAATGCCTTACCTACCTCTTTCCCATCTGAGGTGGTTTAGGCACACTCGCTCCTCTGCACCACTTGTCCACCATACAGCATCTCTGATGTAAGAGGGAGCTGTAGCTGGTGTTTTTAGCAGAAGCTTCTGGGCTATTTGAATCTAGACCCCAGGGGAGATTATCTCAAATGCCCAGAAACCATCAGGCTGGGATTGGGGATTTTGCACCTAAATTCCCAAGGTAAAGGAAAGTACTCACCGTTGTAGTCTTCCCCTTTTTCCACAGCCACCGGGCTTGCTTTTCCATCCTTATGGTCCACACGCAAGGAGGATAGCCGCCAAAGTGCCCCCCCCAACTACTGTCCCCATAGGGAGCTGCAAGGTTAGGCTGTGTCCTGCCAGTCAGTATATACACCTGGGGGGGGGGGGGGGGCAATGCCGTACGTTCCTCATTCCATTCTGGAGGTGGTTTAGGCAGACATCCACCGTAGTGAACTGGTGCCTCCTCGAAAGGAGGATGTGGGCACCTGCTCCTGCTGACTCTCAGCCTTCCCTCCTGGGTAAGAACGCGGGTCGTTCAAGCGGCGCCCTCCCCAGCAGCCCACGCGGGCTACCAGGGGCCCAGGAGTCGGGGGCCCTGGAAAGAACTGACAGCCAGCACCCCTGTCTGAACGGACGCCCGGACAGGTAAGGGGGGGGAGACAGGAAAAAGGCCCCTGAAGTTCTGGGGACACCACTGTACCCAGGGGCCTTCAGCTCTCAGGGGGGCTCTTCCAGTTTCTGCTGCCCCCCCTGAGGAAAGGATAGGGGAACCCCCCAGGAAGGATAAATATATCCGGCCAGACCCAGAGGCCCATCAGGTACTAACCAGGCCCGACCCTGCTTTGCCTCCGAGATCCTACGAGATCGGGCAGGCGGCGCCCTCTTTCACTTTCAGGGTGATGTGGCCGTAGGCCTTCCCCAGGCATTTGGTCCGGCTCCCAGGGGGGGACCACCAGCGCCAGGCTTCGGGTCATTTGAAAAAAACAAACGGTTTCGCTGTGTAGGGAGAAACACAATCAAAAACTGAGGATCAAGGGGAAGGGTGGGGACTTAAAACAGCTGTCGATTGATTGTGTTTCCTGTAGGGAGGAGCCTCTCATCTCAGGTGTGCCGTCCTGGAAGATGACTAGAGAAATTGCCGATATGCATGGCACATGCTTTTCTGCCCAGATTAAGATCTGGTTCACTTCACTTTGAGCTGCACGACTCCTGGTGCCTCCTTGGTGATTGATAGAAGCCACTGCTGTGGCATTGTCAGACTGGATCCCGACAGGGCAACCCTGTAGCCTGAGTGTCCAGGCCTTTAGGGCTAGATACGCTGCACGGATCTCCAGAATGTTGATGGGTAAGGTCCTCTCGGTTTTGGATCATCTCCCTTGGACAGTCGACTGTTCCAGAACTGCTCCCCAACCTGAAAGACTGGCATCCATTGTTACCACTTTCCAGGTAACCGGTAAAAAAGGATTTTCCTTTTTGCAGATTTTTGGGTATTAACCACCAACTGAGGCTCTGACGTACTGTAGGAGACAGATGCATTGGAAAATCTAACGCCTGAACCCTCTTGTTCCAGGCATACAGGATACTGTGTTGCAGCAGTCTTGAAGGAAACTGAGCATAGGGAACTGCTTTGAATGAAGCCACTATCTTTCCCAGCAGCCTCATACAAAGGCGAATAGAGGGACCCTTCTTTGCCCTGACTACCTGAATCAGTTCTTTTATGGCACTGATCTTTGCCTGGGGTAAAAATACCTTCTTCTGGCTTGTATCCATGATCAGGCCCAAATACTCTAGTCTTCTTACTGATTTTAAAGAAGACTTTTCTAAGTTGAGAACCCAACCTAGGTATTCCAGGTAGTTGACTGTGGTGACCAAGTTCTGGGCCAGGTGGGCTACAGACCGGTCTATCAAGAGCAGGTCGTCTAGGTATGCTATTACTGTTATACCTTGGGCCCTTAATCTGGCCAGAGGAACAGCCAAGTTCTTTGTAAACACCCGAGGTGCAGTAGCTAACCCGAAAGGCAAAGCTATAAACTGAAAGTGGCGTTTTTCTACTTCAAAACGCAAGTACTTTTGATGAGCAGGGATAACAGGTACATGCAGGTACGCATCCTTGATGTCTATAGACACCAGAAGTTGTCCTCCTTGTAGGATGGAGACTACTGATCGGATTGATTCCATGCGAAAGGACCGAATCTTTAGGAATCGGTTTAGATCCTTTAGATCTAGGATCTAGAATAGGTCTGACATCTCCATTTGGTTTTGGAACCGTGAAAAGGTTTGAATAAAACCCCAATCCCTGCTCTTCCGTGGGAACAACCACGATAACTTTTTGCGACAATAAATAAATAAAATGATGCGCTTGTATTATCTATTAATTCATGTGCTACCTCTTGTGCCTATTTATTGCTTCTAAAATAAGTGAAACATTGTGTCAAACTTTTGTTAAATAGTATCTTGTGTTTAGATAAACCAAAACAACTCCATTGCATAGACACATATAGAGATATGTTCAGGAGACAATGTGTTCTGAGCCTATTTCTATTTAACACACCCAGAAGCTATCAGCCAGTGAGTAATAATAAAGATTTCCAATATAATTATAACATCAAAGTCAAAACATAGTTGTTAATCCACCTAAATAAGTTAGAACGATACCTCCTCCTCTGATAAACCCAGATTCAATGAGATTGTTAGCTGTGGAGCGGCTTGTCTATGGTAGCCGCCGGCATAGAAGAGAAATGTTCTCAGCTCCTTCTCCTCCTGTTAACACTCCCAGACACTTTCAGCCAGTGAATGATAATGAGAATTACCACTAGATAAAGCTTATAGTTATAGGATCAGAGACAAAGCATAATTGTCAATCCACCAAAATATGTTAGAACAATGCCTCCTCCTCTGATATGCCCAGGTTAAGTAAGACAGTCAGCTGTGGAGCATGCTTGTCTGTAGTTAGCCGCCGGCATAGAAGAGTAGGTTGCTCAGCTACTTCTCCTCCTATTATAAGCCCAGGCTCAGTGAGACTCAGTCAGCGGTGGATCAGCTTGTCTGTGATCATCCACCCGAATACAGGAATAGTTTGCTCACCTTCTACTTTTCTTCCCCCATATGCAGGATAAGATTAAAAAGAGAAAAGAAAATACCATTGCGCAGATATCAGCAAAATTTTAAATACCATAAGAAGCCACTTAATTCCACTCACATGCTCCCTATGACATAGTGTTATGGAAATGATTAAGAGCTCCAATCGAGCTCAAGGTTATCTGCTGCTGTCTCTAATTTGAAAAGTGTTGATATGCATGCATATAAAAGTAAACACACTGAGACACGCTCAGTTTCGTTACTGTTACACTTCTAATTTATTCAAGGCGGTGTTAATGTTTTATACACACAAATACGTCATTGCTATGTCAGTCTAATAGGTACATCTCATTGGTCAAGATAGAAAAGAAGATGGATAATTTTCATAACGAGGTTTGGCTCTCTTTGTTCTTATCTCCAGTTCCGCGTTCTTCTGTGTGTGGGAGGTAGGGGGTACACGCCATTTTGAGAAAATATAGGAACAGAGCAAATCTGTATACTTATATAATGAGTAAGGAGAAAAATATGTATGCACATAAGAAAATAGACATTTTCAGATTACTATTATTATTATCTACATCACATTCCTTCACAATCCCCCCTAAAATGACTATTTTCTCTTTTCTGTCCCTAATACTAAAGGTCCTACTTTTTAGCCTGGCCCTTCTCCTCAGCAACTCTTTTAGGCTGTATATAGAATTGGGCAGCAACTGTTCACTTCCCTCCTCGATACAGCTGGAGAGGTGCAGTCAGGCGCTATCTATCCCTATAACCCTATAGGATTGTGAGATTATGGACAGGGAGTGACTGTAGAGGAGTGAAGGGTTTGTCATCTTCCATCATAAGGAGGTCCTCTTCTTCTTGGTGGAGAAATGTAGGTGTGCTATTGTCTACAGCCTTGCTCATTAACTTTTTTACAAAAGGTAGAATACAGCATATAATCAGGGCTAAAAGGACCAGGATTATTAATACCGTTACCCGTATCTGGGCGAGCACCTTCTGCCACCCACTCATCCAGCTAAAATATTGGTCCCATGGGTCTGTGATACCTGAGTTCTTCTTCAACTCTAGTGACAGATCTTCTAATTTCTTTATAGCTAAAGTAACCTTACCATTTGGGCCAATATTATCAGGAATGTATGTACAACAGGTTCCCGTTTTTTCCTATGATTTTACAAAACACCTCCTTTCCCAGATAACACCATGTCTAAGGCCATCCGGTCCTGGAATGTCATGTAGGAAGTGGGGGCTAACTGATCAGAAATTCCCTGGAGGGCATCTTTAGAGTAATTTACAAATCTCTGTTGGTTATAATATGTATAGTGTCAGGTCACCTAGAGGCTGGGTGACAGATGCACACCGTTGGGATCAGGAGTGCACTGCAAGGTAGTAGACCCTACGGCTGACTGCTGCGGATTGTACCCTGGGAGGTTCAGGAATCAGGTTTACTGGATCACTGACACAGATCCCACTGGGAGCTAGAACATAGATTCCCCAGGGCGCGGAGTCTAAGAGCCAGCAGGTGTTCACCAGAGCCTCTAGTGGTGAGGATGGACTGCGCTGCAGTCTGGTTCCAGGTCGCGGTCCCCAGGGTCTCACAGCTCACGCTCACGGTAGACTACAGGAGATGAGGAAGGAGGGAGCTGGCTGGAACATCAGGGTCACAGGCAAACAGGGATGGTCGGGAACAGGCCAAAGTCGGTAACAGGAATCAGATGTAGGAAACACAGCAAGTACACATAGAGGCTAACACACAGTGGTTGATCAGCACTGCTGGCTTGCAGTGCACAGGTTAATATAGGGTTCCCTGATATGGCCTGGGGTGGGGCCATGCTTAGAGGGGAGGTTACAAAAGCAGTCAGGTGAGGGTCAGCTGGTCTCTAGAGATGAACACATGGAGACAGGTATGCTGATCGACAAACTCTATTGCATAACCATGACATGTAGTTAATTCAATCTACATTCTTGCTGACAGTTGTTATGGGGATCAAAGACTCAAAACCAGCTTTTACCTGATCCCTGCCTTTAAACTCATCAGGGACCCCCCTTGTAACCCCTATGACATGTATGTATACATGAGGATCAAAGCTTCCGGAGAGAGCTGCTCGCTTCCTCCTCTGACTGTGTGCTGGGTCAGTGTATGTATCAGGGGTATCTTTGGTTAGGATATGGGGGCTTTCTATTTTCATCTTTTTTGTCTAATGCACTCTGTGGTCGCCCAGTCTGGCCCTGTGTTCCAACCCACTGGCCCCCACAGAAACCACAACTCTGTCCCCAGTAACTGTATGTATGGCATACATATATGTCCTTACCGTCAGGGATATCACTGTACCAATGGCATCACCATGAAGGGTCAAACGGACAAGGTACTATGTCACAGTAATCTAAGGTAAAGGTGGTCACATGTGTACCTGAAGAGTTACACCAAAACGTAATTATGTTATCATTTTTGTGATGGCCACCTCCTGGGCCCCTCCCCCCTAGATCAAACAGAAAAAGGATATGCAGCACCCGAAAACACGCTCTCCTGCAGTGATAAGCGTGCATTCAGGTGTTCTTCCTGGCCAACTTGACTGAGGTGGCTGTGGTCAGCAAAACTTGGAATGGACCATCATAACTTGGCTCAAGGATCTCCAGACAGTAGTTGGTGTGTTCCTGTATCTAATTCAGGATCTGGAATGGAAGAAAACACCTGGACATGCATTCAGGTTAATTCTCGTGATAATGTGGTTACATAATTAGTCAACACATCAGACTGTAACTGTAACTGTTGTGGAAAGTAACAACCAAGTCTGGGAGCTGAACCAAACAAAATTTCATAAGAGGATAGGGCATGTTTCCCCTGGGGGTGTGTCTGACACTGAACAGGGCAATGGGCTAACTGTCTGGCCAACTCATGTTAGTCTCTTGGGCCATCTTTAACATCCTGTTTTAGTGTCCCATTCATCCTTTCTACCTTCCCGCTACTTTGAGGGTGGTATGGGATGTGTAGTGCCAACTGAACCCCCAGTGCTGCCCAAATCTCTTTAGTAAGGGTTGTTGTTAGGGCTGGTCCCTGATCTCTCAATATCACCTCTGGGACCCCAAATCTACATACTATCTCACTCAGTAATTTCTTAGCTGTGGTCCTGGCAGTCATGACCACTTCCACTAGGGCGTATTCGAATCTGCCACTTCTTGGCACTTGAGAATGATCAATTTGCATCCTCTGGAATGGGGTATAGGGCTTTTGCCAGGTGCTTCTTCTGTGCATTCTGGGTTACATTTGGTGCAGATAATGCATGATCTGCAGAAGCTGTCGGTCAGTGGAGTAACTCTTGGTGCAACACTTGTTGATAAGAGAGTTCATAAAAGTCTTTGTCAAGTGGGCAGCTCCATGTGCCCATTGCACCACGGCTGGGTACATACTCCTGAGTAGACAAGGCTTCTTGTTGCACTCGAATAGTCCATTTCTGAGAGTTGCTCCTTTTCTCCATTTCCAGCTTTCCTTCTTATCCGGACTTGTTGTTTCCTGTAGTTCTTTTAGATAAACTCTGTCCACTGGGAAAGTCTGTAAGGTAAGCACGGGGTGGTTTTCTTCTACCACCCTGCTGTCCACTTCCCGCGGACCACCAGCTGTCTGTTTAGCAGCTGTATTGGCTCGATGATTGTCTTAAGCTTCCTTTGAGTTCATTTTGTCGTGTGCTTTTACTCAGAATAGTCACTTGGGTTGGGAGAAGCAAGGCATCAATCAAGTTTTCACAGGTGTTCCTGCAGCCATCAGGAATCCTCTGTTCTAGATAACACCATAATCATGGGCAATGTTGAAAGCATATCTTGAGTCCATATAAATGTTGGCTCTTTTTCCCTCTGCCCATTTACGTGCTGTAGTAAGTGCTTATAGCTCTGCCTCCTGTGTAGACATCACCGGTGTTAAGGCTTCAGCTTGTAGAACAGTGTTTTCAGTGGTGACCGCGTGTCCTGTGCGGTCACGGGGGTAACAAGTCAAGACTCTACTCCTCCTCCTCCTTTCCCCCCTCGAGAAGTGGAAGAAGGGTGGTAGGGTTCAGTGTTTGACAACTTAATAGAGTAATGCTGTCCAGTAGGAGGGAACACAGGAGTCTCAAGTGTCTGGTAGTGGACAAGTGTTTCGGCTGGATCTTGGTTGAATATGGCAACAACGTCATGGGGAACAAGCAGAACGAGGCAGTGTCCGAGGACCAAGTTCAAAGTTTTGTCAAGCAAGTCTTGTGTAGCAAATCCAGCTCGGAGACACAATAGGCCTCCTCTTGCTACCGCATCCAGCAGACAGGAATAATATCCTATGGGGCGTAGGCTGATGCCATGTGATTGGGTGAGTACACCTGCAGCATGTCCCAGACGTTCGGATACAAAGAGCTTGAGCGTTTTGTCGTAGGCTGGGAGCCCTAGCGCCGGGGGTGGCGCACTCAAGGGTTTCAAACTTTAGATATTTCTTCAGGAGACATCTGGAAGGGTCTGATTGCAGAGCATCAGTAGGAAGGCTTCTGGAATCCATGCTCTGCACTAGGAAATTAGTCCAAGGAAAATGACAGGTGTTGAGCACCACTGCAATTTGGGCTTTGAGGCTCTGCAGCCCTGGTTGGCAAGATAGCACAACAGGCTTTCTGAGGTGACTTCAACAGGGGGTAAGTCAGCTGCACAAAAGAGAAGGTCATCAACATGTTGGAAGAGAATCACTTCCGGGTGTTCCTTTTGTCATGTGTTAAGGATGATGGCCATAGCTTTTGCAAACTGGCTTGGAAAGTTCTGTGCCCCTTGTGGCACAACTGTTTAGGTATGTTGCCGTTTCTTTCCGTGGATGAATGCGAAAAGGTACCAGCAGAAGGGGTGAGGGTGGACACTGAAGAAAACGTTTGTAAGGTCCACCTCTGTGAGGTATTTTGCAGTCAAAGGCATCCACAGTAGGTACCTGGTTCTCTTTTTAGGATTCTCTTCTTGGGGTTATTGTGGTTTCCGGGGCAATGAAGCGCCCTCTTTTAGCTTGACTGAAACTGGTGGCACCTTTAAGTTACCGTTGTCTCCCGGTCCTGTGGACCATAGGCACGCAGGGATTCTGTCAAGTACTTCCTGCAGTATTGAACTTGAAGTTTTTTTTTTTTTTTCTTCATTAAGTGTCATCAGGAGAGGCAGAGAACACAAAGCAGATGAGTCTTCTAAAGATAGGGGAGTATGTAACTTCACCCCCCTTCAGGCGTGTCCTGATTGAGGCCTGTAGTCTGGACAACACATCAGCTCCTAGTAGATTCAAGGGACATGTAGAGGACACCACAAATCTGGCAAGCAAATCAGGAAGTGGAAAGGAAAGAATTATTAGGCAGGTTCACCGCTCTCAACACACTTTTGGCTGCACCCCTGTCAATGAGGAAAGTGGTAGGTTTTTCGTCTGGGACATCTTGGGGCTCTGCATTCTTTTTTGAAGTGACCCCGTTTCCCACAGTTGTAACAGGTGATCCTTTCCCTGGTATTGGGCAGTGGTGGTGGACTAGTGTAGGTGGGATCTTCGTCATGGGTTACCATGAGGGGCGTTGGTTTTTTACCTTTTTGATTTTCTATACCTCTGGCCACCAACAATAAATCAGACATTTTCATTGAATGGTATTCAGGGCGGGCCACCATCAGGCCTTTTCTGATATCCTCTCTGAGCCCTGAAACAAAAGCAGTTGATAACATGTGTGTGTGTGCCTTTATGAGTCTAGCATGATACTTCTTCACAGACTCCCCTTTATCTTGGGTAATATCTTGGATTGTGGTCTTCTGATCCGTCAACTTCTCCTTTGCCCAGTCGTGGAGTTGTGCACAGAACTCCACGCCTGAGGTGTAGGAAGTGGCACTTGTCAGGCAGGCATCATTGAAGGCCATCTGCATGACTGGCCAAAAGACATATCCTGCTTTGATTTGGCATAGGCTGATCAAGTCTCTCCAGGCAGCTGAGTAAGTTTCTTGTATCTGCACTATCCTGTGGTAGAAGGGAATTGGCTGCTTCTCTGGGTCAGGCAGACTTGTCACTAAGGCCGCTGCTTGTGATAGAGTAAAAGCGACATACATCACTGGTGCCCCTTCTGGTAACCGAGACTGTTGTTGGGGCAGGGGCTGACAAGAGGCACTGTTCTTTACGGTTGCCAGCATGTGTTTGAGATCCTCTCGGAACTGAGAGTCTGGAGCCGGATTGGGGGTTAAATCAGTGGGTGGCCTTGCTGCCTGCTGTCGGGCTTCCCACTCAGATGCTTCTTCATCATTAACATATCCAGCCTGGGAATGTGATGCTCCCGTATTGGGGAAGACAGGTGTGTGGTATGAACCATCTTGGTCTAAAACAGGGAGGGCTGGGTACAAGCTGTTTAAGCTTACTGGGTGTACCAAGATGGCCGCCGGCAGGAAGTGCACTGGACTGGGTAGAAAGTGAAGGCATGGGTGCACTAAGATGGCCGCCGGGCTGAGTTGTCACAGTGGGTTGTGCTTGGGTGGTGAGAAAGGAGTGGTTGTTAGACGGAGGGCAGTGCTGTCCCTCCCCTCCTTTGTTTAAAGTTCCAACATATCATCAGCTATACATACATAATACAATCGCCATCTTTCTTAACTTCCTTTATCCAATTTTCTTTATCACACAGGATTTTTCTCCCTGTTTCTTCTGCAACATAACTTTCGTCACTTCTTTCAACTTTGTTAACTATTTCAACATCTTCTTCTCTCCTTCTTTACAATATCACTTTCATTACAATATCACTTTCTGTTTCTCGGCTAACGTCTTGAGAGGGGAATACATACAACCAAGGAGTTAATATTTTTCTCAGCGTTCTTATCAGCAAATTCCTTCGGTGTGGGCACATAAGACTAATGTACAGTTAATCTCAGAACAAGAACAAACACATCAGGGGTAGTGAGGAGCAACGGCCCGCGACCCAACAGATCTCCCGGGCAGCCCCCCTCCGACTTTAACCAGTCCCCACCCCCTCTCGTGTATATAGCAAACAATAAACCACAAATACAATCACGACAGGACATTACACCTGCCACTCTCTGAACCGTAAAGCCTCAGCAGGCTAAGATAAACGCAAGGGCAGACCACCCTGCAAAAATAAACCCGTTTATAGACGTTTTTCTACAGCTCTACACCAAGAGGCCGACAACTCTTCTTGGGGTGAGTCCTCTGTAACGCTTTCAGACTGCAAAGCCAGCAGCTGAGATAACTCTCAAAGGTTCCTTGAACCTAGAGTACACCTGTCTATAAACGACTGCTACAAAAAAACTATCTCATCCCAGAGGCCGACAGCTCGTCTGGAGATGAGACCATACATTCACGCATGTAGCACTTTTAGACTGCTGAGTTTCGTAACCCAAAGAATGACAGACAGTGAACAAAAAAAAATACAGTCAGCAGAAACCCATCAGCAGGTTCGTTAAACAACCTCAGGCGAGGAAATACCTGCCTCTAAGACAGTCTCAGCATACCGACAGAATCCAGCCGTCAACCGAAAGATAAGAGAGTCGTACAGTGGTAAGAATATAAATCAACTCACCGGTACTGTTAGGGCTGCGCAAACCCCACTCTCATTAATCAGTTAACGCCCGAATGCTTGTCGCGGTATAACTTCGACCGTAGCCTGAGGTCCCGGGTTTCGGCACCAACTGTTATGGAAATGATTAAGAGCTCCAATCGAGCTCAAGGTTATCTGCTGCTGTCTCTAATTTGAAAAGTGTTGATATGCATGCATATAAAAGTAAACACACTGAGACACGCTCAGTTTCGTTACTGTTACACTTCTAATTTATTCAAGGCGGTGTTAATGTTTTATACACACAAATACGTCATTGCTATGTCAGTCTAATAGGTACATCTCATTGGTCAAGATAGAAAAGAAGATGGATAATTTTCATAACGAGGTTTGGCTCTCTTTGTTCTTATCTCCAGTTCCGCGTTCTTCTGTGTGTGGGAGGTAGGGGGTACACGCCATTTTGAGAAAATATAGGAACAGAGCAAATCTGTATACTTATATAATGAGTAAGGAGAAAAATATGTATGCACATAAGAAAATAGACATTTTCAGATTACTATTATTATTATCTACATCACATTCCTTCACAATAGATCGCATTTAAGAGGATAATGGTCAGTCACATCCAGCTCCGTGCTGCTGCTCACACACTACCAGGCAGATCGCACTCCAAACAGAGCGTCACAGGCTAATTCTCCCCATGCGTATCATCACTGACACGTGACTTTTTCAAGCAAAAAAAGTCACGTGTCAGCGATGATACGCGTGGGGAGAATTAGCAGTGGAGTTGTTTTGGTTTATCTAAACACAAGATACTATGTAACAAAAGTTTGACACGTTTCACTTATTTTAGAAGCAATAGATAGGCACAAGAGGTAGCACATGAATTAATAGATAATACAAGTGCATCATTTTATTTATCTATTTATCTTAATTAACTGTGGGGTGTCACTAATTGACTGCAGCTGTATTACCTTTTATTTATTTATTTTTCACTATTGGATTTTTATTATTTCCACATAAATCTTTTTAGTCCACTTCAGCGCTTTAGGAATTGTATAATTGATTTTTGCGACAATAGTCGCTCCAACGCTAGAAAGAGAGAGACTTCTTTTTCTCTGGGTCTCTGGGAACATTTGATCTGAGGAAATGAGGAGAGGGGAATTCTCGGAACTCTAGTTTGTAACCTAGAGTTAATGTGGAGAACACCCATCTGTCCTGGAAATCCTCAAGCCAGAGCCTTGAGAACTGTAGCAGTCTTCCCCCCGCCCGAGCGAGCGGGGGGCGCTCCTTCATACAGAGGCTTTAGCGTCTTGTCTAGTAGGCTTCCTCCCCCAGGACTTCTTTTGTCCCTGGGTCGACTCTGAGATTTATTTCTTGAGCCTGGCGGAGGAGGCTGTCGCCTGCCTGGAGGCTGATGCTCCTGGCACTGGGGACAGAGCCCATTTAAAAGGCACGTTTACTCCTTTTCTTAACTGGTAAGAGTGTGCTTTTCCCACTAGAGATCTTTTGGATATAATTGTCCAAATCCTCTCCGAACAGCCTTGCGCCACGAAAGGGAAATCCAGCCAGAAGCTTCTTACATGGCGATTCGGTTGACCAATTTTTCAACCATAATATTCTACGCATATGCACCAACCCAAGCGTAAGGCGAGAGGTTTGGATGATAGAATTAAAAAATTCTTGGAGTCTCCCTTACCTTATCCAGCTGCAGGGTTCTGTATAACAGACCCAATCTTCACCTCCCACAGTGGGCTCCGTTTGAAAAACCTTCAGAGACTGGGGCCCCCTTGAATAGGGGGTTTCGCAGTTCTGAGCCTGTAAAGCACCCCGCCAGGGATATGGCTGAAAAAAAAAAATACTGGATCCCGGAGTCTAGCTCTCTAAAAATAGAAGCGTTACAGGTAAAACCTCGTTTCTTTGGACACGAGGCCTGGGTACCATCCAATTTGGCTTGGAAAAGACACTTTGAATGGATCCGGTTGCATGACTTGCCCCAGTATAGGATATTCCTTTGGAGCTCAGCACAGCACATCTTTACTCGTGACCAACACCTAAGACACTGGCGAAAAAACGGAGGTATTCCCAGTCAGGGGAGGGATTATATAGGGGGTTGAACTTCCTGTCTAGGGTGTGCTAGTGTCCAATCACCTAGTGATACCCTATATAACCCATCAGTAATTACTGAGGCTCTGTGTCCCGTGATGTACAAAAAAAATAATAATATATATATATATATATATATATATATATATACACACACACACACATACACACACACACACACACACACACATACATACATATATACATACACATACACAGTGGTGGTATTTTTTTTTGGGGGGGCGGGGGGGGGGGGTAAACAATCCACCCACCGCCATTAGTGTCAATGGTCACATATCTAAAGAGGCAGAAAATGCTCATTTGTCAAGGAACCCCTAGCAACGTCTGGAAGAACCCTAGGGGGTTCCATGGAGCCGTGGTAGGGAAGGGCTGGTCTACACCAGAGGTGTTTCTGCCCCAGTACATCTTGATCCATTTGAGTGGTTTTAAAGTTTCATTCCCAAAGTATACAGAGCAGGAGTTCTGACTTCACTTGCTGCACACTTGTAGTGGTACAGTGACTGGAAAGCCAGAAGCAGCCAGTAAATTAGCATTTTCAGCAGCAGCTCAGGCATGGAAGACCCTCTATAGTCTCAGTAGACGATTACCTGGTTTATGAAACAAGGGATGGCTGTGTGCCAGGGGCTACAATGTCTCCTTTAGTCATTGCATCGCTTTAACTTTTCTAATCAGACATGATTCACTAAATATGAGTAAAAATCACCCCATACACTCCAAGGACCCCCATCGAGCCCCCAGATAAGAAGGAAATACAACTACGCCCCAGCAATTTATTGCCATAGTGTATACAGCAGAAGATAAGACATCATAGAGAGATCTCTGCATACATCTGCATCAGCAAAACATCGGACTGCACAACACCAAGCTTATCGATCACATCACACAGACAGCGATCACACACTGCGAGGACAGACCCCTCGAACAGCCAGGGGATGTGCTGCTCCAATAGGTAATTCTTCACGTGCAATGTGTTCATCCTGCAGCTCCTCTATGATCTTCAAACCTGGATCACCATGATCTCTGTATGCCTCCCCCTCACTGCTGCCCAGTGTCTCCTCCTGCCTGAGCCGCAATCTCTGGAGCAATCCCGATCCTCGGCTACACCTCCAACCCCACCAATGAGCGACCTCCTCCTCCTCTGCGGCCAATAGGATTGCTTCTCCTCTCAGCCAATCGGACGACGGGTCTCAGGGCCCACTTCCTGACTGGCTGGGAGGAGAATCAGGAAGAAAATATCGAATATTAATTTGCTATTGTCACACAACTGGGTGGGCTCGGGGCGCACCCTTTATTGAAGACAATTAGAGCCCCAGGCTCAAATCAAGTGCAAAAAACCCCCCCAAAAAAACCCACCCCATTGGAATCTATGCGTCCGACACCCTGCATGTAGATTAGGGGCCGGACCCCCTGCGCCCCATATGGACGGGCCGCCACTGTATACACATATTATAGATATTCAGTGTCTGGATGTTTATCAGCATCCAGTAGTGTATTTAGGTTTTGTGCTGCCCTAGGCCTGACTAAACTCGTGCACCCTCTAATTTAAATATGACCTACCCCTTGCTGTTTAAGACCCGACCTGAAATTTTTGAGTTGGGACACTAGTTCTGAGGGCAATGGATTCCCTTAATTTGCATAGATTTCCTCTCACTTCCTGTTTGGCTATGGGGCAGGAAGTGAAGGGAAATCTCTGCAATAGGACAGGGATGGTTTAAAAAAAAAAAAAAAACAAAAAAACAAAAAAAAAAAACCTGACAGGGGCTATAACCCTCCCTTATTCTTTCCAAAATGAAGGAGGAGGGAGGAGGAGGAGAGTTGCCTATAGTTCTACTTTAAGCACAAATTTCTGATAATTTTATGGAGAGGACTAAGAAGATAGAACCATGCCAATGGTGCAGCAGAAAACATATAGCACAGTGAGGAAGGTTTGTGGTCCAGGATGAGAGGACAGTCAAAATTAGAAGCAGCAACCCCCCCTCCCCCCAGTTGTTGAATGCTGGCCGCCTGCATATCGGAAGCAGTGCGGCCGCTTTATGGGGGCGCTAGACTAATTTGCCTCTCAGCCCAGTCCACCCCATAAGACTGCCGCTAAACAGTAAGCCAGACTTTCCGTGCTGCCCCCCTGCAAAGTGCTGCCCTAGGCCTGGGCCTTGTCGGCCTAGGCCAGAATACAGCGTTGTCAGCATCAGCAGGCCCTTCCTCCAAATACTTCTTTCTGGGCCCCCAAATCTTAGGAAAACAGCACCAACTCAGAATAGTGAAGCCCCAAAATATAAGAAAATCCCCCACACGAAGGGTAAAGTGGCACCTTGACCTGTCTGTCACCTCTTAATATGGCCCTGTCACTTTAACATGTATACAAAACATAAAGCAAAGCCCAATGCTGGCATACAGAAAACATTTAAGATCATCATTTATAGTTCTTACTTTTCCTGACTGTGCTTGTTTATTTGGGTCAAACTCAGACCGACCTTCCACACGGCTGCTACCTGTATGGGAAATAAAAGATTTCAAGGGTGAAGCTTGGAAAAGAAGAGAGATGTATCACAGGAGTAATGCCTGCCCATAAATGACCCAGAGTGCCACTCACCTGCAAACACCTTGAAATCCGACTTGCTGTAGTCGAAGGGAATGAAGGGAACCTTGTCCACAGCCGCTTCCTCCCCTGTCTTCTCCACGTGTTTTAACCTCTTCTTGTCTGATTTCTTGGTTTCAGCTCCTGGCTCGCTGGCTATTCTCTCACGCTTCCTGCTTGCATCCTCCTGCTGTGGAAAAAAAGGCATGTAAATCCAAGAACAAAAAAAAAAAACATATTACATCTTACCAGGCTGTATAAGTGGTGGGTGCTCTAGTTTATTTTTCAAGCTGTGAAATTAACTTGCCCCTGGCTAAAAACACACATCTAGCCTAGACCGACAATGTTGTGATCATCTGCACTGCACATGGCTCATAACATGATTCTGTGCTTGTATATATCTATATATCTATATATATATATATATATATATCTATATATATCTATATCTATCTCTACACACACACACACATTAAAATTTATATATATATATATATATATATATATATATATATATATATATATATATATATATATATATATACACACACACACACACACACACACACACACACACACACACACACACACACACGCAGCATCCAGAAAGTATAAATAAAATAAATAAAAAAAAAAATTTTTTTAAAGTGCCCCTGTCCCCGCGAAGCGAAGAAAACTCATACGGAAGTCGCGCCCGCATATGTAAACGGTGTTCAAATCACACATGTGAGGTATTGCCGCGATCGTCAGAGCGAGAGCAATAATTCTAGCCCTAGACCTCCTCTGTAGCTCAAACCTGGTAACCGTAAAATTTTTTTTAAAGTGTTCCCTATGGAAATTCATAGGTACCGTAGTTTGTCGCCATTCCATGAGTGCGTGCAATTATAAAGGGTGACATGTTTGGTATCTATTTACTCGGCGTAACATCATCTTTCACATTATACAAAAAAATTGGGGTAACTTTACTGTTTGGATTTTTAAAATTCATGAAAGTGTCCCTTTTCCAAAAATTTGCGTTTAAAACACCGCTGCACAAATACCGTGTGATAAAAAATATTGCAACAATCGCCATTTTATTCTCTAGATTCTCTGCTAAAAAAAAATATATAAATATATATTATATATATATATATATATATATATATATATATATATATATATATATATATATATATATATATATATATATATATATATATATATATATATAATGTTTGGGAACTCTACGTAATTTTCTAGCAAAAAATACAGATTTTAACTTGTAAACACCAAATTTCAAAAATAGGCTTAGTCATGAAAGGGTTATTAAAAAATAAAAAAAACCCATGTACATAAGTGTATGATGCTACAAGCTTGGCACACCTATTTTTGGGCAGTTTCTCCCATTCTACTTTGCAGGACCTCTCGAGCTCCAACAGGTTGGATCGGGAGCGTCGGTCCACAGCCATTTTCAGACCTTTTCAGAGATGTTCAATCAGGTTCAAGTCTGGGCCACAAAAGGAAATTCATAGAGTTGTCCCGTAGCCACTCCTATGTTATCTTGGCTGTGTGCTTAGGGTCAGACCTTTGCCCCAGTCTGGAGCAGGTTTTCATCAAGGATGTCACTGTACATAGCTGCATTCATCTTTCCCTCGATTCTGACTAGTCTCCCAGTTCCTACCACTGAAAAATATCCCCACAGCATGATGCTACCACCATGCTTCACTGTAGGGATGGTATTGGCCACGTGATGAGTGGTGCCTGGTTTCCTCCAGACATGATGCTTGCCATTCAGGCCAAAGAATTAAATCTTTGTTTCATCAGACCAGAGAATTTTGTTTCTCATGGTCTGAGAGTCCTTCAGGTGCCATTTGGCAAATGCCAGGTGGGGTCATGTAAGCCAATCCTCAGTAAAAGGCACATCTGGCCACTCTACCATACAGGCCCAATTGGTGGAGTGCTGCAGAGATGGTTGTTCTTCTTTAAGGTTCTCCTCTCTCCACAGAAAAAAGCTGGAGCTGTTAGAGTGACCATCGGGTTCTTGGTCACCTCCCTGACTAAGGCCCTTCTCCCTCCGATCACTCAGTTTGGTCGGGTGGCCCACTCTAGGAAGAGTCCTGATGGTTCCAAACTTCTTCCATTTATGAATGAGTGAATGGAGTCCACTGTGCTAATTGGGACCTTCAATGTTGCAGAAAGTTTTCTGTACCCTTCCCCAGATCGGTGCCTCCATGCAATCCTGTGAGGTCTACAGACAACTCCTTGTACTTCATGGCTTGGTTTATGCTCTGACATGCACTGGTAACTGTGGGATCTTATATAGACAGGTGTGTGCCCTTCCAAATCATATCCAATCAACCTAATTTACCACAGGTGGACTCCAATCAATTTGTAGAAACATCTCAAAGATGATTAGTGAAAACAGGATGAACCTGAGCTCAATTTTGAGTATCATGGCAAAGGCTGTGAATACTTATGTACATGGGAATTTTTGTTGTTTTTTTTTTTTATTTTTAATAAATTTGCAAAGATTTCATACAAATTTCTTCCACGTTGTCCTTATGGGGTATTGTTTGTAGAATTGTTAGGAAATTATGAATTTAATCCATTTTGGAATAAGGCTGAAACACAGAAGAGTGGCAACCACTGTAGACCAGTCATCTAGAGCTGTATAAGATTTCTTGTGTATTATAAACCGGTGTACTCCTTTTAACCACTTCAGCTCCTGAAGGTTTTACCACCTTAATGACTAGGCCATTTTTTGCCATTTAGTGCTGCATTACTTTAACTGGTAACTGCGAGGTCATACAACGCTGTACTCAAACTAAAAACTCATAATTTTTTTCACACAAATAGAGCTTTCTTTTGGTGGTATCTGATCATCACCACAGGTTTTTTTTTTTTTTTTTTAATTTATATCATAAAAAATAAAAAGTTTTATTTTCTGCTATAAAACATATCCAAAAATAAATACATTTTGCCCAAAATGTATTCTGCTACATGTCTTTGGTAAACAAAAAATGTTATAGCATCTACAAACTATGGTATACACTGGAATTTGTTTTTTTTTAAATATATACTACCTACGGCGGTTATCAGAGACTTAAAGTGGACTGTGATAGTGCCGTGGGCAATCTGACACTCTCACTGGGGGGGAACTGACTAACTGCCATTACCAGTGACATCGCGAGAATACTATACACTGTCACTGTACTGACACTGGCTGGGAAGGCGTCAACATCTAGGGGTTAAATGTGTGGCCAACAATGTGTAATGTATTGCTTTTTACTAAATATCTTCTATGCAGGGAAAAGAAACAGCAATCGTTCCGCTCTGTACAGAGCCCTGTGTTGATTGTCACCTGCTTCAACCCCCCCCCCCCCCCCCCCCCCCCCCCCCCCCCAGAGGTCCTACCTTTTTCTGCAATCCTCTTCTGTTTGGCCTCTTCCTTGGCCTTTGCTTCCCGTTCTTGTTGCGCTATACTCACAAGCTTCCAGCGGTTGCTGATCTAAGGTAGGAAGGGGAATTAAAGTCAAATCTGGACCATTCGGCAGTGATGGGAAATATGTTGTCACAATGTACTGAGTGGTCCCATGCTCACTTTAGAATACCTGTACATATGTTTTTATAGATTATTTCAAGTTGTACCCCAAATGTATGTTACGACATGCATAATACACTGCATGCCATTTTCTAGTTTAATTCTATGCTAGCCATACACCTCACATATCTTTGTATTAGCCCTCTTACACCCCCCCCCCAGTACTTTAGTACTTTAACTTTATGACAGATGAATGGACACAACATATCAGAACCATGACCCAAGTTACATATTTATTTTGGGCCTTAATTTGTTCCACAGATATTTGGGGGTTTTCTGAGCAAACATAACTTGTTAAACGTGTTCACCTCAAACATTTTTGTGTTAGGATCCAGCTTAGCGGCCTGAGAAGCATGGGCACCTCGGATGTCAGATGGAAGGAACTGAAAGATAAAAGAATTGCTTTGAAATACATTTCAGTCAAGATAAAAAAAAACATTTACCTAAAAGTAGGGCTTATTTTAATATTTAAAAAAACCAAAACAAACAGGTTGATACTTGCCTACTCTCTGCAATGGTATTGCACAGAGTGGCCCCTTACCTCCTCCTCTCCTGGGGGCCCCTGCCCCGATGCTCTCTGCTCCTCCGCTTTTCTGTGTGCCCCCATAGCAAGTCACTTGCTATGGGGGCACAGGCGTTTGCTCGCTCTAGAGCTGAGCTGTGTGTCCATTGACACACACAGTGTGGTTTGGCCCCACCCACCCTCACTGGATTTGATTGCTAGCAGCAGAAGCCAATGACTCCCACTGCTATCAGCAAAGCCTGTGAGACCAGGAAGAGGGGGAGAGAAGACTTGCAACCGGGCACAGCACTGGATTGATAAAAGGACAGGTCAGCATAGGCGGGGAGGGCAAACATGCAGTGCAAAGATTTTTACCCTAATGCAGAGAATGCAAAGGATAAGTTCACCTGTCATAATATGTTAGAGGTTACACCCATATTCAGGGTGTAACATAACATGTTACGAACAGACCAGCCCCTTCACCTCCCCGATCCACACTGTGACAGCTAGTGGGGTTCTTCTCCCTCCCCGCTGTCACAATTTAAAAAAAAAAAAAAAAAACCAACATGGCAGACCAGGGCTCCGCCCATGTCACTGATTGACAGGGCTCTGGGCATGGAAATAAGGTCATAGTTTTCATTGAACTACCACGGCGCTGTGGTTGTTCATTCATGCTTCTGGTCAAATGTCAGACAGGATGTACGGGCAAGCAGATACACTGGCAGATCTGCTTGGAGACCTGCATGGCATCACTGGTGCAATGCTTTACAGGCTCCAAAAAAAAAAAAAAAAAAATTAAATAAATGTACATTACTTTTTACCTGCAAAAAAATATGTGCATTTATTATTTTTTCCAAAAAGCGAACTTATCCTAGGTTAAAAAACAAAAAAACAAAAACAAAAACTTTAGTGTTTAGAAACACTTTAAAAGGCGACTGGTCTTCTTTAGATGTTCATGCACAGATAACTTACCATACGGAACGGGTTGTCAAAAGACTCCATTATACTTCTGGCCTTTTGCTTTGCTACCGAGATGTTGCTTACATCCTCCGTTTCATCAGAATCCTAATGAGGAGAACAGAAGGAATTAGTGTATTTCTGAAGTAAAGAAACACATTTAGTTACAAATACAACCAAACTGGCTTCAGAAAAAGAAAACATGCTTTATGGAGTGGCCCAGTCAGAGCCCAGACCTGAACCCCATAGAGATGCTGTGGATTGACCTCAAGAGAGCCGTTCACACCAGACATCTTACAAATGCTTCTGAACTGAAGCAATTTTGTAAAAAGGATTATTCGAAAAATTCCTCCTGAACAATGTGCAGGTCTGATTCAAAGCTACTGAATGTGCTTGCTGCCAAAAGGAGGTTCGACCAACTATTAACTACAAGGGTTCATTTACTTTTTCCTCCAGCACTGTGAATGTTTTATAAAAGACACGAGAAATTAAAGAATTGTGTTATCAGCTTAAGCACATGGTGTTTGTTTATCGTTGCAATTAAGATGAGGATTAGATCACATGTTTTTTGGCAAATTACTGCAGAAAAACAGTTATTTCCTAGGGTTCATATGCTTTTTTTTCTCATTGTATCTGTATTATTAGGCTGTATCCCAATTAATAAAATAGCCACTTGAAGACCGCAATCGGTATATTTACGTTGCAGCTTTCAAGTGATATACCAGAATGATGCCTGCAGCTACAGGCATAATCCTGGTACTGTTTGTTTCTTCCAGTGGTTGGCTTTTTTTTTTCCCCCCCAAAGACAAGCAGCCGATGCTTCTCCGGGTTCTCCATCCCTCTTGCCCTCTTACCAGAGAGCTTTTTGAGGACTTGAAGGTCTCCGATCAGCTCTATGGTAGAGGAAAAACGGAAGCGATCTGTACTGTGTCACTTCCAGTTTTCCCATATGTAAACAGCACCATTTTTGAAATGAGAAAGCATCTGATCACACTGATCTTGGTGTGATCAGATGCTTTTAAAGCGGAGCTCCGCTAAAAAAAAAAAAAGAAAAGAAAAGTCAGCAGCTACTCGTCTCCCCCTCCGCTCGGTGGCACCGGCATTCTAACTGTGGGCGCCCACTGCGCATGCGCGAGCCGCGCCTGGCAATCATCTGGGACCTGTGACGTGTCCCAGATGATTGGAGGGGGCAGAGCTGATCTCCCTTTCAACGCCGAGGGAAGTGATGCAAGAAGCCGAGGCGAGCAAGGAGGCAGATTACAAAGGACCCCCTAGCAACAGGCATTAAGAGGTGAGAAAAATAAAAATTTTCTCCAAATGTTTTTTTTTTTTTTTTAATTTCATGCATATTAATTTTTTTTTGGGGTGGAACTCCACTTTAAAGAGCAGAGGAGACATCTAGGGTCTAAATAACCCAAATATATATATATTTTTTTTAATTGGAAAGATTACCTGTCACTGTCTATTGTCGTTAACATTCTTTGTGACAGCAATAAAAGGTTTTTTTTAAAAAAAAATTTAACCACTTCAATACCAGGCACTTAGACACCTTCCCGCCCAGGCCAATTTTCAGCTTTCAGCGCTGTCGCAATTAGAATGACAATTGCGCAGTCATACAACACTGTACCCAAACCAATTTTTTATCATTTTGTTCCCAAAAATAGAACTTTCTTTTGGTGGTATTTAATCACCTCTGCGGTTTTTATTTTTTGCGCAACAAATTAATAAAGACCGAAAATTTCGAAAAAAAAACAAGTTTTTCTTTGTTTCTGTTAAAATTTTTTGTAAACAAGTACGTTTTCTCCTTCAATGACGGGCACTGACATGGCGGCACTGACATGGCGGCACTGATGGGCAATGATACGGCGGCACTGGTATGCGGCACCGATGGGCACTCATAGGTGGCATTGATTGGTACATATGGGTGGCACTGATGTGTGGCACTGATAAAACATATTGGGGGCATTGCTGGGCAGATCTGGAACATAATGGTGCCAATCGTGCCAATTTGTGGGCACTGATTGGCACAGATTGGGCACATGTGGAAGGCCATGGGTACATACCTGGCCATCCACATGTTGCCCCTTCCCTGGTGGTCCAGTGTGGTGATCTGAGGGGGGGCTGTGCTGATAAACAATCAGCACAGACCCCCCCGTCAGGAGAACCGCCAATCGGCTCTCCTCTACTCGTGTCTGTCAGACACGAGTGAGGAAAAGCCGATCAATGGCTCTTTCCATTGACAGTGTGATCAGCAGTGATTGGTCCAATCACGGCTGATCACGTGGTAAAGAGCCTCCGCTGGAGGCTCTTTACCAAGATCGGTGTAGCGGTGTGTCAGGCTCACACACTGCTCCATAGATCGCCGCGATGCACGCCCCCGGCAGCATGTTGTCCTGCTGGACGTCATATGACGCCCAGTCAGGATAACTGAACCACTGCCCGGCCGTCATCTATGGGCTGGGCGGGAAGTGGTTAAAAGAGGGTGTAAAAAAAAAAAAAAAAAAATGTGAAAAAGCACCCCGTCCCCATTCGTTGGTCTTGCACACATAAGTAAATGGCGATCGCACTACACATGTGCGTATCGCCACGAACATCAGAGCGGAAGCAATAATTCAAGTACCAGGTCACTTCAGTGCCTCTCTATTAGTAACCTGTAAGGCTTTTAAAGCATTGCCTATGGAGATTTTAAATACCGTAGTTTGGTGCCATTCTGCAAGCACACACAAATTTTAAAGCGTGGCATATTAGGTATCCATTTACTTGGCATAACAACAGCTTTTTACATTTTCCCAAACACTTTGTATTATATTGCGTTTTAAAACTGCCAATACCGTGTGACATAAAAAAAAAAAAAAAAAAATTTGCAAAACCCACCATCTATTCTCTAAGACCTCTCTCACATACATATTGTTATATTATGTTTGGGGTCCAAGTAAATTTTCTAGCAAAAAAAAAAAAAAAGTGTCAGAAAAGGCCAGGTCTTAAATAGGATTAACCTATTAGTGTCCTGAATCTAAAGCTGGCCACACACTTTACACTGACAGATCCCTGCATCAACACAAGCGGTGTGTGATGTAGGGATCTCTCTCCTGCTGACACTGTATTCTGACCTCCCCCTTACTCCCCACCAAAGTACACTAATCAGAAGCTCACAGCCATTGGACTGCGAGCACTGACAATGCTTGTTTTCCAGTATGCCCATTTGACAGAAGTCGGTTCTGTTGAACACATGGACCGAAAGTCGGTCGGTTCCTGCTGAACTGACTGATTTTCGGTGCAAGAGTGCCGGGTCTTGATCTGGTCATTGGCCTCACCTCCCCCCCCCCCCCCGTCAGCAATACTTACATTGAATATAGAGAGAGTGGCGCATGGCAGTACTTTGACAGGGCTGAGCGGTCTTGCAGGGACTGGCTCCTCATCATTAAACAGGCTGCCGGCTGCTAATGGTACCGCTAGGGAAACAAATGATACAGTTTTAAGGTTTTAAAATTGATGAAGAACATGTTAGAGAACAAACAATTTTACAGTTGAAGGTAGTGGGCAGCAGATGTGGTCAGATGTCTCACCTGCCCCAGTGTACGGGTCATGTAGATATGGAGAATAGGTCGTGTCATGTGGCCCGAACAGCTGGTTCTCCATTTTCTGAGTAAGAAAAGGAAAATGAGCTTACAGAGAGTAGCTCCCTAAATTGTACAAATTGCAGACGGATATGTAACTTACCTCGAAATTTGGCATGGGACCTTTCTTCTTTGCTGAGCTAACGTCTGACTGTAACAAAAAAAAAAAAAAAAAAAAAAAACACACCACAGTATTAATCTATCCATACCAATCTGCACAACGCAAAAGGTTACAATGGGCCAATATTGGTCATGTAAACCAAGCATGGTGGGACAAACTAGTATTACACTATACTCTTGTGCTATGTGGTCTCAGTGCTCTGATTGGCTACAGAGTTGTCGAACTGCAAAAGTTAGGATACTCCTATTCGCTGCAAATTTGTTTAGCATGTTAAGGATGACCTTCTCTGATTGCTTAAAATTTGAAGTACAGCCAAAGCTCTTTTGGCTGTACTGCTACTGTGGATAACAGGAGTGTGGTTCATTCTGCACTCCTGTGACCCAAGCTTGGAAAAATTCACAACCATATGGTTAGGATCTGCCCACATGCCTGGACCGGCACCCAGCTCAGTATCTCAGCGTGCCACTAGGGAAACGCTGAGAGGCCCCCTCCAGTGCCCACCGCTCTGGCGAGCATGGAGGGGCAGAGCAGAAAGCTACTGACTGACAGTCACCACCTCTCTGCTCAGGGAGCTCTGAGAACCAAGTGATCAGCGACGTTTGATTGCTCGGTTATCCGGGTTACAGCCAGCGGGGAACAAATGCTGCATCAGACCGATGCGGCATCCACCTAGGCAGGTAAGAAAAACACAAACCCCAGACTTCTCTTTTAACCCCTTCCCGGCAGGTTGGCTCCCCTGGGCGAAATTACATTACTTTGCCTTTTGACCACTAGGGGGCGTGCGCCGGAGGCACACGCACGTGGCTTGCCACCGGAGCCGATGCGAGTGCCTGGCTGGCGCGATGACCGCCGGGCACCCGCGATCGCTTGTGACAGAGCGAAAACCGGAATACAGTAATCAGTGCATTTTTTTGCACCGATCGCTGTATAATTGTCACTGGTCCCAAAAATGTGTCAAAAGTGTACGATCTGTCGCAATATCGCAGTCCTGATAAAAATCGCTGATCACCACCATTACTAGTAAAAAAAAATAAAATAAAAAAAAAAAAAAAAAAAAAAAAAAAGACATAAATCTATCCCCTTTTTTGTAGACGCTATAACTTTTGCGCAAAACCAATCAATATATACGCTTATTGTGATTTCTTTTTACCAAAAATATGTAGAATACATATCAGCCTAAACTGAGGGAATTTTTTTTTTTTTTAATTTGGGATATTTATTATTATAGCAAAAAGTAAAAAGATGGTGTTTTTTCAAACTTGTCGCTCTTTTGTTTATAAACGCAAAAAATAAAAAAAATTAAAAAAAAAAAAAAAAAAACGCAGAGGTGATCAAATATCACCAAAAGAAAGCTTTATTCGTGGGAAAAAAGGACATCAATTTTGTTTGGGTACAACGTCGCATGACCACGCAATTGTCAGTTAAAGCGACGAGGTGCCGTATCGCAAAAAATGGCCTGGTCATTAAGCAACCAAATCTTCCAGGGCTGAGGTGGTTAAAGGCTAAGACCACCTTTTAGCAAAAAAAAAAAAAAAAAAAAATACATTCATATTTGAAGGAAGAAAAAAAAAAACAAGAAAAAAAATTATATTTAGTATTTTTTTTCCCACCTAGAAACCTGCAAAGTGTTGCAAATGTGATGAGATGAGTGGAGTGCAGGTGCAATGCAAGGCTCCTGCACACTCCTCCTCCAGCTCTTGTAAGGGAGGTACAGGCTTTCAGTCACAGAGCTGGAGATAGCGTCAATGGACTACGAGTGCGGTGATTACTGCACTTGTGCTTGATTTGGAATGACATGTCTGTCTTCCGTGGCTTCTTGTAGTTTAGTTTATTTACAGATTTCTGTGACTGAGTGACACAGCTATGCAGTTTGGAGGAGAGTGTCACATTTGCACAATATTACACCCTAAAAAAGTTTAAAAGCACTTAAAAAAAAAAAAAAAAAAAAAAAAAAGAAAGAGTTAGTTTTCTTCAACAAATACTCCCAATGCTCTAATTCAGGAGTCTCGAACTGATGGCCCTCCAGCTGTTGCGAAACTACAAGTCCCATCATACCTCTGCCTGTGCTTGTAACGGTCAGCCTTGCAATGCCTCATGGGACATGTAGTTTCACAACAGCTGGAGGGCCCCCAGTTCGAGAGCCCTGCTCTAATAGGATACAGGCGGGCCTTGACCTACAAATGCGGTGACGCTGAGATCGTTTTATTTGGACCAGCCTGCAGCCAATGTCCTAGACATCTCCAGGTCTGCTCATGATCAAGGCTGTGGCCTCATCCTATAACAATTCATTATATTAAAAAACATTCAAGTAACGCTCCTTACCTTCAGTAGCGGGACCTCTCTGGCTTCTTGAATAAGCAATATTAATTCATTTATTTGTTGTCTCACAAGAGGTGGCACTGGATTACAGCAAGCCATGATGCCCTGTGGCTCCCTACACAAAAAAAAAAAAGAAAAGAAAAATCATTTCAAAAACAGATTTCACAGAGAAACAGTCCAAATAAACAGCACTTGAGTCAATTGACAAATCTCTCGAAGGGTTATTAAACCCTCAAAGATGAAATATATACTGTATGTAACAGCAGAATTCACACATTTCTCATAATGCTGGTACATTTTTCTAAGCATCCCTGCTTTTCAGAACAATTTTGCATCCACACGGATACCTATAGTACTTTCTCCTATAGGGTGACTGTGCTGCTAAATGGGGTCTTTCTGGAGCCCCAGTCACCATAATGTGAACTCCCCTGGCCAGGCCCATGCACAAAACAGTACTGAAGCCCTTAACACTAAGACACTGCCCTGGATCTCCCACCAGTACAGCAATTGACAGCAGCTTCCCTTGAGCACTTCAATACCGGACACTTAACCCCTTCTTGCCCAGGCCAATTTTCAACTTTCAGTGCTGTCACACTTTAACGGCTTCAGATCCGTGCTATTACCAAATGACGGCAACAGCGCGGATCTACATTGCCGGGACGACGTCTATTGACGTCGACCCATGCACGAGCGGCCTGCGCGCCCCCTGCAGGGCACGCTCGGTGATCAGTGAGTCTATGAGACTCGCCTGATCACAGATCAGAGTAAGGGGTCGGTCCCGACCCCTTACCACATGATCAGCTGTCAGCAAATGACAGCTGACCATGTGATGTAAACAGAGCCAGTAATCGGCTATTTTTTCTCCTCGCGCTGACAGCGTGAGCAGGAAAAAAAAAAAGCCGATCACCGGCGGCCGTGAGAGGGACATCAGTCCCGATCACGGCGATCATCTGCCAACTGCCAGGGACACCTAGCAAAAAGGGAGCAGTGCCACCCTATCAGTGCCGCCTTAACTGTGCCCACCAGTGCCGCCTTAACTGTGCCCACCAGTGCCGCCTTAACTGTGCCGCCTATCAGTGCCCACCAGTGCCGCCTATCAGTGCCCACCAGTGCCGCCTCATCAGCGCATATCAATGAAGGAGAAAAATTACCTGTTTGCAAAATTTTATAACAAACTATGAAACATGATTTTTTTTTTTTTTTCAAAATTTTCCATCTTTTTTTGTTTGTTTTGCAAAAAATAAAAATCCCAGCTGTGATAAAATACCACTAAAAGAAAGCTCTATTTGTGGGAAAAAAAATGATATATAAATTGTTGTATGACCGCGCAATTGTCATTCAAATTGCGTCAGCGCTGAAAACTGAAAATTGGTCTGGGCAGGAGGGGGGTTTAAGTGCCCAGTAAGCAAGTGGTTAAAGGACAATCAGTCATGCAACACTGTACCCAAATGAAATGTTGATTGGTAAATAACCACAGTGATTACTTAGATGATCACTGTATAAGCAATCATTTCTCTGTGTGCTGGCATCCAATATTAAAGTGTTTACTACTATAATTGCTGCGATAAGCCATAGCAATCACATGGTACAGGGACGCTGTGATTGGTCACAGTGATCACATGGTACAGGGCCAATCACAATAGAAAACAATAGCATCACGAATGACAGCCATTGTTTACCACTGGACATGCAATCACAGCCTAGTACAGACAAGAGGTCCATTTGGCCTCATTACTATTAGTGGGGAAAAACTTACCTGGGAAGCTCCTCAGAGATCTTGAACATCATGTGATTGGGCAGGACATACCTGAAACACACAAAATTGGTGGTGAGAAACCCTAAACATAGAGATTAGAGAGCTTGCTCTTGCGTAGTTTACTCTGCTGGTTGTCTGTACCCTGTACTTTCGTCCTCCTGGCGCGCCATCTTGTCCCTCCAGGCATACAGGAGACGGAAGGCTGATAGCTGCTGGGTGTTGAGGTGCCTCTTCTGCTTCTGATACAGCTCCAGATAGGATTCATCCGTGAAGATGGGTTTCACAAATTTCTATAAAAGAAAAAAGGAAAAACAATAAAAGGAGGGATCTAAAGATAAAGTGCAAGTAAACCCAAACAACAAAATGATCTTATTTGGTCCCTTTTGGGGGGGCTGATATCCTCATCAACCCTAAATCTACCAGTAGCTGTTAACAGCAACGAAAAAAATAAGACATAAAAAATATAGCACAAGAAAAACATTTATTCTTCTAAGGACACTAAGCTCCACATTAATATTTTTCAGTAATCTTTTCCCAGAGCTCCGATAACGCCACCTGTTCTTACAATGGACTATTACTGCAGACCAGATGGCCTCTACTGATCAGGACAGGTGCTCTTTAATCTGAGGGACATGTAGTCACCTACAGGAAAAGTACTGGAGCTGAGGGGGGAAAAGAGCATAAAGCTGGGATTATGAAATGATTGAAAAAATTCAAATGAAAGTGTCAATTGACTGTGCAGCCAAAATAATCTCTAAAATGTATTTTTTTTATTATTATTATTTTCATTTTTTTTTACTTTCATAGCCAAGAGTAGTTTGACTATCCTGCTTTAATCCCTAAACACAGTGAACATTTCCAGTTTTGCATTAAATATTACATAGTTTTGGAAAATCTAAATGAAATTATACAATTTGTAACGTGTATTGCCAGCTGTAAACCTTTTGCTACTGACATACAGTAGAGGTCATACATTGACAGCAGCAGGTTTTATACACACTCCCTGTGGGACGGAAGCGACCAGTCACCTGTACAGCTTCCCAATTGCTACCACACACCCCTGTAACAGCTCATCTTCCAACATGAACCCCTGGTATATTTCCCAGGCTCCCATCAGCAGAACAGGGAATTTGCATGACAGTGCCCCTGGGTAGAGGGGAGGAAGGTGGCCAGAGAACATCTGTTCATTGCATTGCACCCCCCCCCCCCCAACCTGAAAGGGACATCTAAAACATTACTTCTGGGTTCTGTCGTCACTTTCCCCAACCTCTATGGTCAGGGAAGAAGCTAATGGAGAGATCTGAGATCTAATAGCTTCAGTAATTGCAGATGATTGCAAAATGAGCAAACAATGTGACCAGGAAGTGGGAAAAGCAAATAGAATTCAAGGATGCATGACTAGAGGGATCACCAGCAGGAGGAAGGAGGTCCTGATTCTTCTATATAGATCTTTATATCACCAGAGGGGACACCAGCAGGAGGAAGGAGGTCCTGATTCCTCTATATAGATCTTTATATCACCAGAGGGGACACCAGCAGGAGGAAGGAGGTCCTGATTCCTCTATATAGATCTTTATATCACCAGAGGGGACACCAGCAGGAGGAAGAAGGGTTCGATTTCCCTATATAGATCTTTATATCACCAGAGGGATCACCAGCAGGAAGGAAGGGGGTCCCGATTCCTCTATATAGATCTTAGTGAGACCTCATAGAATACTGGGGTTGATTTACTAAAACTGGTGAATGTAAAGTCTGGTGTAGCTCTGCATAGAAATCAGCTTCCAGGTTTTTTTGTCAAAGCTTTATTGAACAAGCTTTAGTTAGAAGCCCACTGGCTACTATGCAGAGCTGCACAAGACTTTGCATTCTCCAGTTTTAGTAAATTAACACCACTGTGTAGAGTTCTGGAGACATCACTTACAAAAAGATGTTGATAAGATAGGAGTAGACCGGTAGCAAAAATGGTGAATGGTCTGGGAGATAAAACATATGGAGGAGCGACTTCAGGAACTTAATCACTTGACCTTCGGAACATTTACCCCCTTCTTGACCAGGCCATTTTTGCAATACTGTGTTATTTTAACGAACAAATTGCATGGTCATGCGACACTGTACCCAAATAAAAATTTGTCATGTTTTATTCCCACAAATAGGAGCTTTTTGGTGGTATTTGATAACCTTTTTTTTTTTTTTTTATGAGCTCTAAACAAAGAGCGACAATTTAAAAAAAAATATATATATATATATATATATATATATATATATATATATATATATATATATATATATATATATATATATATATATATATATATATATATATATATATAAAAAACTTCTTACTATAAAACATATCAAATAAAAAAAACCACAAAAAATCTAATTTCTTCATAAATTTAGACCAATATGAATTCTGCTACATATTTTTGATAAAAAAATCCTAATAAGTGTATATGGATTGGTTTATGTGAACGTTATAACGTATACAAAATATGGGAAATATTTATGGAATTTTTTATTTTGTTTTTTTTTTAAATATATACTAGTAATGGCGGCGATCAGCGACTTATAGCAGGCCTGTGATATTGCGACAGACTTTCAGACACTGACATTTTGCAGGAACCAGTGACACTAGTACAGTGATCAGTGCTAAAAATATGCACCGTCACTGTACTAATGACACTGGCTGGGAAGGGGTTAAACGTCTAGGGCACTCAAAGCATTAACTGTTTCTAGCCAGTGTTTGTGTGTACACAGTGTGGTGCTTTCACTAGGGGAAGAAACTGGTTCTAGTCTGCTTTGCAGAGACACAGGATCACCCCTTTCCCTGTCAGAAGTGAGTTTTGCCTTGTTTACAAAGTAAAACACAGGAGGACCGAGATATGCCTAATGATCAACGTGTGCCGAAGGACAGAGTCCCCGGGACCCACAGATCAGCTTCTGCTATCACAGCAGAAGCGGCATGCCCTACGCAGGCGGAAATGCAAAAATCACACACACTCGCTGACGAAGTCCTGTGGACGTAACGCCTCGTACAGGGGCGGAGTCTTACGCTCTGACGTCACCCGCTGCCATCTCACAGCTGTTCGGACGTGAACAGTCTGTTTTACTCTGCTTCACACCGTGTTATTTTATTATCCGATCAGCGCTATACGAGCGCACTTTTTAAAGTGTATCACACTCAATTTTTTTTATAATAAATTGCTTTACGGCTGCATCATACGGACCACTCTTAGGTGTCCCCCCCCCCCCCCCCGTCTTCCCTTCTTGCTACATTGCACGGGGAGTCCATTTGTCCATCTGCTGCATTGGAGAGACATCTGCTGGGAACTGTTGAGGACAACCAGAGGATCCGAGCCATGTTGATCCAGTGTTTATGGAATCTATGCCCTTATGACCTTCCATCTGGTAAGCATTCTATATGCATATAAGTGGAGAAGATCTTTGGTGTTTTTATATTAAGACAGGAGAATTGTGTTCCCTCATATATGGACTTTCATCTATATCATTTGCGCTGCACTTAATTTGTTTTTTATTATGTTATATGGGCTTGGTGTTAACCCTTAGTGTTACTACATTTATTTTGTTTGCGCTGATTGCTTCCATTTTTGAGAATATTATATATATATATATATATATATATATATATATATATATATATATATATATATATATATATATATACACACATATATACACACACATATACACACACACACACACACTGCTGCCCTGTAGCGGTAAGAGTGCTATAGGACAGTCAGCAAGTGGTTAAATGTGTACAGTCTGGAATAGAGAAGGGAAGGCGTGATTGAAACCTTCAAATACATCAATAGGGTGAATAAGATTCAATAGGGCAGGATTTTCAATATGAAACCAAAATCAAGAACACCTGAACATGACCTCAAACTAACTTGAGGAAAGTTCAAAACTAATCTTATAAAGCATTAATTTTATTGAAAGGGTAGTTGATGCTTGGAATAGAGTTCTAGCAGAGGTAGCGAGTCAGTCAACAGTAAGGGGTTTCAAACATGCTTGTGACAAACATAGATCAAAACCAATGAAAATGAAATATATATACCAAAATTCACAGTAGCGAAACAATAACACCTAATTAGTTCAGTGTTCAATTGAACACTGAATTAGGTGTTATTGCTGCACTACTGTGAATTTTGCTATATATGCACTTTGGTATATATATTTCATTTTCACTGGTTTTGATATTTATGGTTGTAAGTTACAGCATTGGTTGGTAAAGAGAACCCGTCTCAAAAAAAAAGCATCACATAGGGCTCTCTTTGCCTAAATGAAGAAAAATTACGTTTACTGAAAAAAAAAAAAAAAAAAAAAAAAAAAAAAAAAATTTAAAAGCAAAGCAATTAAAACCCTCCTCAAAACATTTCCTACCTTCAGACAGATCTCTTTGCTCTTTTGCCAGACCAGTTGTAGAAGGTTCTGTTTACCGTTGGCGGCATTCAGAAGATCTGTCCTCATGCGATCGTAGATGTACAGCAGAAAGTGAGTGTCCGCCCGGGCATACTCGATCATCTCCTGTGGTAATGGGCTGTTGGCCAGAAATAGCTGGTTAAGATTGACTGTATTCTCAAGTATTTGTTGCGTTTATTGGTTGGGGACTCACCGGATCCTCCAGTCAGCCAGTTGGTACTTCTTATCAGACACAACGCTGCAGTAGTGTTTGAGGAGGTGATCTAGAGAGTTCCTCGCAAGGTTCAGCAGGCGAGATCCTTGGTGGGTGTCAAACAAGTTTACAATATATAAGCCAAAATCTTTTTGTAGCCACTCAATATCAGAATCTGCACCATGCAGGACCTGGCAGTGGGGGGAAAAAAAAAAATAAAAAAAAAATAAAAAAAAAGGGGGGGGGGGGGGGATTAGTATCAGATAAGTACAATTACAAAAAAAAAAAAAAAAAAAAAAAAAAAATAATATCGTACACACTGGTTAAAAAGGAGATATTTATTGAAGATTTACAGAAAAAAAAAAGAAAATACAGGAATAAATTGCTGATGGCAGGAACAGGTGCTTCATAAAACCCAAACGTTTAGGACACCGACATCAGTCCCCCACAGCTACAACATTATACAAAGTCCCAAAAGGAATACTAACAAAAAGACATTTTGTCCCAGTGCATATACGTTGGAGACACTCTCGGTCTGTTCCCAGAGACCTCTGTCCATCCTCTTCTGCACCCTCTGTTCGGCTTTTTATGCATTTCTACTTCGATGAAACCTTCATGTGTATTTCATGTTTTTAATCACTTTGACCAGTGTTGGGTCATTAGTATCCTCAACACTAAGTACCGCATTTAAACTCCACCCATTGCCAGAAGAGCCACCAAAATATATATTTTGATGAATGGTTTTAACATTATTTTTATTTTGTAGACTGTACCTACAACATTAATTGCAAAAAACTATCCCTGAGGAATGAGCCAAGATTACTTCAAAACACGTAGGATATGTTGACACAACTCTTTATAAAAATTGGATAGGTGTACTGTAAAAATATGGTGCGGTAACATGTACTCCATTCTTTTATTGTACATTGTCATTTTTTGATATGTTTTTCGACTTTTTGTAAACCAGAACAAATTCAACTTTAAATTTTAATGCAAATATTTTTTACTCGGTCATGCCTTTAAAGCCCCATGTTAAGGGGCGAAACTGTGCTTTTCCATATATTCTCTCTCTGTTGGGGTCCCCCAGGGTTCTGTTCTTGGGCCTCTCCTATTTTCAATCTACACCTTCTCCCTGGGTCAGCCGATAGCCTCTCATGGCTTCAAATACCATCTCTACGCTGACGACACCCAAATCTATTTCTCTACCCCTCAGCTCACTCCCTCCTCACGTATCACTAACTTACTAACAGATATATCGGTCTGGATGTCCCACCACTTCCTCAAACTCAATCTATCCAAAACCGAACGTATTAAATTTTTCCTCCACCACTTGCCCCTTTCCCCTGATCAATGTCAAAATCGATGGCACATCTATCAGCCCATCCCCGCACGCCAAGGTCCTAGGTGTAGTCCTGGACTCTGAGCTATCGTTTAAGCCCCATATCCAATCACTGTCCAAATCTTGCCACCTCAACATCTCCAAAATACGCCCCTGCCTAACCAATGAAACCACAAAGCTCTTAATTCACCCCCTGGTCATCTCTCGCCTTGACTACTGCAACTCCCTCCTCATTGGCTTACTTTTATATAGGCTATCCCCCCCCCTTCAGTCCATCATGAATGATGCTGCCAGACAAATCCACCTTACCAATTTGCTCTGTCTGCTACTCCTCTCCGTCAATCCCTTCACTGGCTTCCGCTCACCCAACTAAATAAATTCAAAATACTAACAACTTACAAAGCCATCCACAATTTAGCCCCCAGCTACATCACTAGCCTAGTCTCAAAATACCAACCTAATCGTTCCAAGACCTCCTGCTCTCTAGCTCCCTCGTCACCTCCTCCTTTGCTTACCTCAAGGACTTTTCCAGAGCCTCTCCAATCCTATGGAACTCCTTACCCCAATCTGTCCGATTATCTCCTACTCTCTTAGCTTTTAGACGATCGGTGAAAACCCTCGTCTTCAGAGAAGCCTACCCACACCTAACAACTGTATTTTCAATTTCTCCATCAGTTCATCCCCCCACAACTATTACCTTTTGTTTCACTTGACCCTCCCTTCTAGACTGTAAAGCTCTAACGAGCAGGGCCCTCTGATCCCTCCTGTATCGAATTGTATCGTAACTGTACTTTTTCCCCTTATGTTGTAAAGCGCTACACAAACTCTTGGCGCTATATAAATCCTGAATAATAATATTATTATTATTATTATTAATATTATTATTAATAATAATATTCCAGGGTTGTGGCTATATTTAAGCAGATAAGTGAAACCTATTTTTTTTTTTTGAGTACTAACAAAAGATGTTAACTAAACCATTGAGATGTAGGACTCTGTACAAGGGCTTACCAAACACAGTGATACCACAAGTCTGACATAGCAGCACTATAACTGGAACTCCAGGAGTTAAGCAGCTGAGAAACAATATACATTCTTAACACATCAAGACCCCCAAGCATAACCACTAAATTGGAGTCCAAACGATTGCTACAACCAAGAATCTGTTCAGTCCTACCACATCCTAACACCAGAGACAGAAAGCATTATATATGTATTTTACGATTTCGCCCATAGTTACAACTTTAAACGTTCAGGAGGTTTACAACGGTTTAATCTTCTGACCTTGACAATGGAAGGATCCGTAAAACTCTCATTCAGGATGTAAAAGGTCACCGCGGAGCTCAAGAGGATCAATAATAAAATCCTCACTGCGGGTGGAGATCTGCAGGAGGCAGGTGAGGCCCAGGAAGCTGCGGTACGAATGGTGCTGCAAGAGGAAGAGGACAATTATTAACGAACAGGCAACAAACACTAAAGATTCTCCTTAACCTCTTGCTGCTCATGCAATGCTTGTGAGCGGCAGCAGGGAAGGTGGACTTTACCGACCACATGCTACACATATGTGTCCATAGGCGGCCCAGTTTTCTGTACTGAAAGCGCGCTCACAGCACAGTGATCAAGCTTCCAATCTTTAGTAATGTTCGGGAGCCGGCGTCAGTTCCTGATCATGTAACCACGGGGACAGCCAATCACAGAGGTCACGCGATTGGGGTTTAATAGTAAATGTTGATAAGAATCATGTTTGCAGTGCCCATAGTAACAAGCATTTAGCTTCTCTATCTGAAAATCCTCAGACTAGAATCTAATTATTTTGGGTAGCGCAAATTTTTCTATTCCTACAGATAATATAAAAACAATTCTTGTATCGGATGACGTCTTACCTCCAGATCCACAGCAAACTCTGAGCATTTTAACAACTTCTCATTTAGCGCTACAAGATCATCCAGCGTGTTGATAAAATGGTAGGGGACGTCGTTCAAAGGTACAAATGGCTGGTAAAAACAAAGCAACATAATTAGTTTTGCTGCCATACTGTCTTTGCATTATAAAGTTGCAAACTGCATAGCTGTAAAAATAGCAGCTGTGGCAAACATTGAACCTTCACTATATTTTTATACCGATTGGTTCTCTTTAACAATCATGAATGTGGTCAAATTAACAAGTACTGAAGTATCAAACAATGGCACATAACGCCAGATCTGAAAATCGATTTTGAACAAGGTCAAGGAGACAGGACTATGGTTACATGAGTAATGGCAGGAGGTCCTTACATGTAACATGTAGTGATGGCCTGAAAATTATCAGCCGAAAATAGGGTTTTCAGCCTTGTGCCAAAGGGTAAAAAGTGGCAATAATGGCTGCCAAATATGCACCAAAAATGCAACAAGCAGGATTTTTAACACCGCTTCAAAAAAGGTGCCGATAATGGGCAAAAATAATTTCACAATATTAAATTTAAAAAGGTTGAATATAATACATTTATAAAAATATTTATATATATTTTTTAAACTGTCAATTTTGGTTTTGGCCAAGTGCATCCTGAACTTTCGGTGCACCACTAGCAACATGTAGAGAGGGCATTAAGGAAATGGGTCATATATAAAATATTCCCATTGCAAACATTTCGGGAGATGGCAAAAAAAAAAAAAGCAAGCATGTAGCAACTTCCAGATGGTAACATTATAAGCAACAGTATACAGTATATTGCCAATACACTATGGATCTTTAGGATAATGTCCAAATGTTTATTCTGGTGATCACATCACCAGAATAAAAGGTACAACATTGGAGAGTCACGCAGGACCCCTTTGTGGCTCCGAAACGTTGTACGATACCGATGTGATCTCTTGAAAAAATAAATAAAAGTTTGGGATGTTATCTTAAAGCTCCATGATGTGCTGGCGATATGTATGTACTCTTGCTAAAAATTAGGGGTGCAACGGATCAAAAAACTCACGGTTCGGATCATTCCTCGGATTAGGAGTCACGGTTCGGATCAAAAAAAAAAAAAAAAAAAAATCTCCCCCACTGTAATATCCACAATCTCCCTATTGGCAGGGTGTGGCAGAGTACTGCAGGGTATTGGTGGGTATATTGGCAGAGTATGAAAGAGTATTGGCAGGGCATGGAAGAGTATTGGCAGGGCAGTGCAGGAGGGCATTGCAGAGTATTGGCAGGGCATTGCAGAGTATTGGCAGGGCATTGCAGAGTATTGGCAGGGCATTGCAGAGTATTGGCAGGGCATTGCAGAGTATTGGCACTGCTGCCATCCGATCTCTCCCCTCCACTGTACAGATCAGTACACAGAGGGGAGAGAGGAACTGGCGTCATGACATGACGCCGGTTTGTTACAAGTGATCGCTCTGTCATTTGACGGAGCGATCACGTGCTAAACGGCCGCCGGGTGTACCAAGATGGCCGCCGCTCCGGAGCTAGGCAGAAGCCGCTGCCTTTCCTATGGCCGAGGCCACAGAGCGCTCCGCGGATCGCGGGTGTCCCGTACGGATCAACCTCCACGGATCGATGACGATCCGTTGCACCCCTACTAAAAATGGTAAGGTAAGGCCTGGAGGAGAAAAAAACAAAAAAAAAAAAACACAAAAAAAAAAAACCAAACTTACAAAATTGGGAAAAACAACATTTTTTTTCTTTTTTCCTCCCCAAAGCCCTTTATTTTTTGGTAAACATTGAATAAATAAAAAAAAAAAAAAAAAAAAAAAAAAAAAGAAGGGGGGGACGGAATATGTTTTTTTACAATGATAAATAATATTTCCAAATGTTGCAAGGATGGCAAAACACATGTAAAAATACTTTATGGAATTAAATGATGAGGACCATAATTAAAGAGTTTTTCCCTCCAGAGTTCATTCCAGAAACATTTTTGCAGCTTCTGGATCATCACAAAGTATTTCACCAACAGCATCTTCAATAGGACTTTAAATTAGCAAAACTGCTCCACACCGATTTTTTTTTTTCCTTAACGCTACTTACCGTGTTTGGAGGAAGAAAAATGCTGACTATGACTCGAAGAACACCATCCCTACAGTCAAGCACGGAGGTGGAAACATTATGCTTTGGGGCTGTTTCTCTGCTAAAGGTACAGGCTGACTTTGCTGCATTCAGGGGCCAATGGACGGGGCCATGTATTGTAAAGTCTTGGATGAGAATCTTCTTCCCTCAGCCTCAACACTGAAGATGGGTCATTAATGGGTCTTCCAGCATGACAATGACCCAAAACATACCAACAAGGCAACAAAGGAGTGTCTCAAGAAGAAGCACATTAAGGTCATGGAGTGGCCTAACCAGTCTTCAGACCTTAATCCTATATAAAATGTATGGAGGGAGCTGAAACTTTGAGTTGCCAAGCGACAGCCAAGAAACCTTAAGGATTTAGAGAAGATCTGTAAAGAAAAGTGGACCAAAACCCTCCTGAGATGTGTGCAAACCTGGCCACCAACTACAAGAAATGTATTACCTCTGTGCTTGCCAACAAAGGGTTTCTCCACCAAGTACTAAGTCATGTTTTGCTTTGGAATCAAATACTTATTTTACTCACTGAACTGCAACTCAATTTATAACATTTGTGATGTGTTTTTCGTCTGGATTTTTGGTTGATATTCTGTCTGTATCATTTAAAATACACCTGTGATAAAAATTATAGACCCTTCATTTTTTTGTAAGTGGGCAAACTTACAAATTCTGCAGGGGATCAAATAATTAATTTTCCCCACTGTGTGTGATGATTCAGGGATTAGTCAATTAAGACCACAAGCTACAAGGGAGACCCCGGACAATTTTTGGGATGCATGTTTCAATAGAGAACTTAGGCAGCACTGACATCATGTATTAAGGATAAAATGCAATTATGTAGTTCCTCAATGAGTAGTCAGGCTGCAAAACTCACCTGTATATCTGGCATTTCCATATGTTTCTCCAGAGGATCAAAGTGATCCAATTCATACCGATAAGGGTGAGCCAGCCTGAAAAACACATCATTAAAGTTAGAGAAGACGCTATACATTATATGAGAAAAAATATTGCTAAAAAGGATGGTTGACCAGCCAATAAAACCATAATTACAGCAGTACCGTTGGTACCCAGAAACACCTAATGGTGGATGTTAAGTGTGTGCATACTGAATCACTCTCAATGGTCTGCATAAGGAGTCACTCTAGTGCAGGGATCCTCAAACTAGGGACCTCCAGCTGTTGCAGAACTACACATCCCACGAGGCATTGTAAAGCTCTGACATTCACAGACATGACTCGGCATGATGGGAATTGTAGTGTTTGAACAACTGGAGGGCCGTAGTTTAAAGACCCCTGCTCTAGTGTGCGTTTCATTTGAATAGGGAAGGAGTTAACTCCTTTCCTATGCAATGGGAAAGCAAGCAATCTGCATTCTATTTCTGATGCCTTAAATAAGGGGTGTCTGTTCCATTAAACTGGTTATCCCTTCTAGAACAGAAAAAAAAAAAAAACGCATCACGGAAAAAGCCTTTTTCTCCCCCGATTCAGGAAAAAGGGTTACAAATCAGTTGTATTTTTTTAAGATTTATTCACAAGTGTGTGACTGCTACAGTTCACATCCCTCTTTCTGCTTGTGCAGTGACCACACCACACAAGCAGAGCCTAAAAAGTTAACAACCCTCCTCCTTCCTCTCGTTTTGGGCTGAGTGGAGGACGGGGACGGGCAGAGACATCGGAGGATGCAGCTCCAGTTCTCCTGTTCCATCTGTCATAGAAAACGCTAGAACAGACAACTGATCCTAATTAAAAATGGTACTTCAGCGCCTTTTGTTTAGGGGCAGCATCTGCTGTATTTTCTCTGTTTATGCTTGTACCACTCTTCCCGTTTTTTTTTTTTTTTTTTTTTTACAGATGATTTTGTTTTCATGCATCTTACATGTCACTTTCAGGCTGCTGTAATCGCTGTTGATGGATAAAATCTGCTAGGGCTGCCGGGACATCCAGGTCTTCAGGGCGCTTCTCCCGTTTAGTCCTGAGAGCTGGGGAAAAACAGAGCACAGTCACCCCCCATTACACAGGCGAGTAGCCGACAGGCTGCAATCTCATGTATTGACAATTTGAGGAATTCTAAATGCATATTACAGCTCCAAGAAGGTTTGCAAGTCATGTTACACCGAGCCTCACAAATCAAACAGAGGTTGATTTATTAAAGGCAAATATACTGTGCACTGCAAGTGCAGTTGCTCTAGATCTGAGGTGGAAGCTCTGATTTCTATCATCCAATTTTGTTCAAGAAAAAATGCTTTTTTTTTTTTTTTATTTCCCTTGCACGTGATTGGGTATTCTTTGAAGCTTTACCTCATTTACCAAGCTCTGGAGCAACTGCACTTGTAGTACACAATAGATTTGCCTTTAGTAAAATCGACCCCATATTTTATTTGTACCAACTATCAAGATGCAAGTATGGAAAAATCAAAGAAAGTTCCTGGAATTATTAAGTAATCTAATTTAAAGTGCATGTTTTCTTGGTTTTGAGTAGAGTGGGTAAGGGTTAGAAGTCCTGTCAAGTTTTTTTTTGTATTCTTTATTTAAGTGCTGTACAGAAGTCACACATGACATTAAACTTTCAACTGATTTTCATGGTTGCCAATGTGTACTAACAACATCTGTCACATTCATTAAAGTAGAATGATAGCATAACTATAGCATTAAAATTATATATATATATATATATATATATATTTATTTATTTATTTATATTATAGAGTAAGGGAGGGTAATAACCCCTGAAAGGTTAATTTTTACCATCTTTGTCCCATTGGGGAGATTACCCTTCACTTCCTGTCCCATAGCCAAACAGAAAATCCCTGCAAATTAAGGGAATTCTTTGAGGACCCCCATGTCACCAGAACTAGTGTCCCCATTGGAAGATATCCCATCTATTACTTTTCTGGGGACAACCCCAAATTTGAGCTTTTCTTTTACTTTCAATGATAATGGTAAACAGGACAAATAGAGAGGGTGAATCTCCTTAATGGGGGCACAGACAGCAATAAAAACTAGCGGTGTTCCAATCCTCCTCCCCTCTATCCAAAGCTAAAAAAATAAATAATTTTTTACCTTTGGTTATACCTTAAAGTAATAATAAAATCGCATTTGATTGGTTTACTTACCAGTTCTGTGCAGTGGTTTTGCCAAAATCAGCCCTGATCCTCCTCTTCTTGGGTCCCCCCGCTGGTGCTCCTGCCTCCTCCCCCTGTCAAATGCCCCCCCCATAGCAAGCTGCTTGCTTTTGGAGCACTCGTGCGTGCTCGCTCCCGAGCCCTGCTTTGTCTCTATAAAACGGAGCATGAATCGGCTCCGCCCCCCCCCCCCACTTCCTCCTCACTGGCTCCGATTGACAGCAGCTGGAGCCATTGGCTCCTGCTGCTGTATGTGATGCAATGAAGAGTTAGAGGCCTCAGTTCTTGTGCACATGGCTGGATCGAGATAACGCTCAGGTACAGTCCCTTGCAAAAGCATTCACCCCCCTTGGCTTTTACCTATTTTGTTACATTACAGCCTTTAGTTCAATGTTTTTTAAATCTGAATTATATGTGATGGATCAGAACACAATAGTCTAAGTTGGTGAAGTAAAATTAGAAAAATATATACATAAAACTATTTTTCAGAAATAAAAAATGGATAATTGGCATGTATTCACCCCCTTTGTTATCAAGCCCAAAAAAGCTCTGGTGCAACCAATTACCTTCAGAAATCATAATTAGTGAAATGATGTCCACCTGTGTGCATTCTAAGTGTCACATGATCTGTCATTACATAGACACACCTTTTTGAAAGGCCCCAGAGGCTGCAACACCCAAGCAAGAGGCACCACTAACCAAACACTGCTATGAAGACCAAGGAACTCTCCAAACAAGTAAGTGACAATGTTGTTGAGAAGTACAAGTCAGGGTTAGGTTATAAAAAAAATATTCAAATCTGATGATCCCCAGGAGCGCCATCAAATCTATGATAACCAAATGGAAAGAACATGGCACAACAGCAAACCTTCCAAGAGATGGCTGCACACCAAAACTCATGGACCGGGCAGGAGGGCATTAAATAGAGAAGCAGCACAGAGACCTAAGGTAATCCTGGAGGAGCTGCAGAGTTCCACAGCAGAGACTGGAGTATCTGTACATAGGACGACAATAAGCCGTACGCTCCAAAGAGTTGTGCTTTATGGCAGAGTGGCCAGAAGAAAGCCATTACTTTCAGCAAAAAAACTAAATGGCACGATTTGAGTTTGCGAAAAGGCATGTGAGAGACTCCCAAAATGTATGGAGGAAGGTGCTCTGGTCTGATGAGACTAAAATTGAACTTTTTGGCCATCAAAGAAAATGCTATGTCTGGCGCAAACCCAACACATCACATCACCCAAAGAACACCATCCCCACAGTGAATCATGGTGGTGGCAGCATCATGCTGTGGGAATGTTTTTCAGCAGTCAGAATTGGAAAACTGGTCAGAGTTGAGGGAACGATGGATGGAGCTAAATACAGAGATATTCTTGTGCAAAACCTGTACCACTCTGTGTTTGATTTGAGGCTAGGACGGTGGTTCACCTTCCAGCAGGACAATGACCCCAAACACACTGCTAAAGCAACACTTGAGTGATTTAAGGGGAAACATGTTAAATGTGTTTCAAATGGCCTAGTCAAAGCCCAGACCTCAATCCAATAGAAAATCTGTGGTTAGACTTAAAGATTGCTATTCACAAGCGCAAACCATCCAACTTGAAGGTGCTGGAGCAGTTTTGCAAGGAGGAATGGGCAAGAATCCCAGTGGTAAGATGTGGCAAGCTCATAGAGACTTATCCAAAGCAACTTGGAGCTGTGATAGCCGCAAAAGGTGGCTCTACAAAGTATTGACTTTAGGGGGGTGAATAGTTATGCACATTGACTTTTTCTGTTATTTTGTCCTATTTGTTGTTCGCTTCACAATTAAAAAAAAAAAAGAAAAAAAATATTCAAGAGTTGTGTGCATGTTAAATTAAATGATGCAAATTCTCAAACAATCCATGTTAATTCCAGGTTGTGAGGCAACAAAACACAAAAAATGCCAAGGGGGTGAATACTTTTGCAAGGCACCGTATATATTTAGGGAGGCTGCGAGGGAAGCTGCAAGCAGAAGGTTGTTTTACCTTATGCACAGAATGCAGCAAGGTAAAAAAAAAAAAAAAAAAAATATTTTTCCCCTTTCTTTTTAAAACCACTTTAAAAGAGAAGTATGGGGTTTTTGCAGATTTATACTTGCCTAGGTAGATGCAGCATCGGTCCCCCGATGCCTCTAAGACTGAAAACCGAGCGATCCAACAGCGCAGATCACTCGGTTCTCACAGTTCCCCCGAGCAGAGAGCTGCTGTCAGTCACTGCTCTCCCCCCTCCTTGCTCATTGGAGCGCTGGGCTGTGGGGGGGGGGGGGGGGTGAGAGTGGCCGACTCAGGCTCTCAGCGGCTTGTTGAGAGGCTCAGCCGGTGCTGGTCCAGGCATGTGGGCAGATCCAGACTCCATGACCTTACCTGAGCCTGGACCGGCTCTGTGATGTCAGCCCGCTCTCTGCTCAAAATGGGTCAAAGGAGTGCTAAATGAACTGCACTCCTGTGATCCATAAGAGAAGTACAGCCAAACGAGCTTTGCCTGTACACCTTTAACAGGTAATCAGCTCCTGTCAAATTTTTACTGCTATTCAGGGCTTTGTTAGAGATTTCAACTCACTTCCTTTCCTGCTGACGTGCTGCTGTAGAGGAAATGAGTGCAACTTTCAAACAGCAACATAGACAAAAACATTTCTTTAGCAGAGTAAGGGGGAGGCCAATACCTCTGTCACTTTATTTCTGTGTCCCTGGTGCTGATTTCCCCTCACTTCCTGTCTAGTAAAGCGGTTGTCAGGACAGGAAGCGAAGGCAAATTTCTCTAACAGAGCCCCAGATAGCAGTAGGTAGGTGGGATCACTTCCCAAGTTGCGAGTGCCATCAAGGAACGTGAACTGGTAGCAGCGATAGGTTTCCCAGTGCTATGGCAAGTCCTTACTCTCTGGAAGCGGTTTCTGCGCGTTTGGCTTTATAAATATTTTTGGAACAAAAGGAGTGTTCGTGTTGTCTATCTTTTCTTTGAACTTCAGCTGTGGTCGCACAATGTTCTTGGCCTGTAGCAGACGAAATGTTTGTGTCTTGTGTTTCTTGCTTGTGTCATTGCTCTGCAAATGCAAAAGAAACAGGCACATTAAGAGCATCGCCACCAGAATAACAATGATAATCTGAAAGAAGTCCGGGGTTTGTGGGTTCTGCTTACCCGGCGATTCCAGCTGGAGATAATGGTCTTTGGTGCCTGAAGACCTGCAGGCAGAATGGGCTCCTGGCTACGGTGCACCCCTGAAGCTTCATCCAGCATCATGCCCTGCAAAATAAGAGTACCTGTCACTGCTTCTGAATGACTGCCCAGCACTCAGCCCAACTTAAAGCAGTAGCAAACTCAGTACAAAAAAAAAAAAAAAAAAAAAAAAAAAAAAAAACACAGTAGCCCAATATCACTATGTAATGCATTTATGAACACAAAGATATACTCTTTAGCATCCTATCAGTAGCCTTACTATTGATGCAGCTTGTTTCGTTAGTTGTCTGTTCCAGCTGAAGCTGGCGCCATCTTTGCTGCAACCTCCCTATTCCTTCCATATGTGTACTTCCGCCCTTTCTCCTGCATCACTGCAAGAACCTCATATGCTCAGTACAAGTAAACCAAGCCTCGTTTTCATCTGTTACCATGGTGCTTTAGCCCCACATAACCAATCAAAATACACATGTAAATATCTTACTCCTGATTTGCTGGCTGTGCAATAACCATCGAATCAGTGCCTTTCCTTGCTCAGTGTTGATGCTTTGTAAACACCCCATGACATAAATAGTCACATGGGGTTTTTCGGGAAATGATGAATGATGAGAACGCTCGCAAGATTACAAAGACACAGCACATAGCTGTACAGTAACGGCATACTCAATGTGCCGTCAATCTGGATACCACTGCGCATGCACCAGAGACATAATTGAAAGAAGGAAGGGATACCATCTTCTAAACCCCGCACCTGGACTAGATTTTTTTTAAATTAGAAGAGAAGTATCAGGTTTTTTTTTTTTCCCCTAATCATACTTACCTAGGTGGACGCTGCATCTGTCCCCCGCCAGCTCTAAGACTGAGAACCGAGCGATTAAACGCTGCTGATCGTTTGGCTTTGGCTGTACTTCTCCTTTAAAGCGGTGAATAAGAAATAGGAAAATAAAGTCAGAAACTACAAAATACTGTAGCTGCCGACATTTAAAGGAGAAGTCCAGCCTAAGCTTGTTTGGCCGGGCTTCTCCTATGGGTCACAGGAGTGCAATTTGTTTTGCACTCCTGTGACCCGTTTTGAGCAGAGAACTGAAGTCCGCTCTCTGCTGACGTCACAGAAATCAGTCCAGGCACCGCGTAATCCCGACAATGGAAGTCTGGCTCTGCCAGGTACCTGGACTGACACCCGTCTCCCCGCCCCCCTCCCCCCACAAGCTCAGCACTTCAGTGAGCGCGGAGAGGGCATTTAATAGGGTTGCACTGATACTGAGTACCACAACTTTGCGGTGCGATTTGCGTCAATACAAAATAAATGGGCACCCTAGCATTTAATTTATTAGGAGAATGCAGAGCATTGCACCTACAATCACCAGATAGCGTGTGCAATCCCAGGCTCCTGCAGACTCTCAGCATAGCTGTCTGCTCATACCTCATACAGGCAGACAGTTACCTGAGAACAAGAAGATCAATGGACTACGAGAGAACTCACCAGCTCAGCTCATTGAGAACTACAAGCCGTCAGCTGCAATGGCTGACGGTACTTGTAGGCATTCATTCACAGGACACAGTGAATACAATGACGCGACCATGTGGCTGCAGATGCCGGATACTGGAACATGTTACACGTTCCACCCTAAAAAAACAGGTGAACTTGACCTTTAAAAAAACAGATACATAACAGTCCCTGGAGTCCAGCGTTGTCTTTTATGCAGATGATTCTCATTAGGGCATCTGCTCCTCTGCACAGCCATTTTGGTTTTAGGAGCCATCCGCGACTTCCTGATGTCCCTCAGCTGGCTCCCCTGCTGCGCATGCACAAGCAGCAGCCTGCAGGGAGACTGTTCCTACATCCTCCTGAAATATGATCCCAGGAGGCTGCTGGCAGGCAACATCGTACTGAGAAAAATGTACCGATTCCAAAAAAGTTTTTTTCTTTTTTTAATTAACATTTCTGCAGAGGCTGAGATTCAATAAATGAAAGCAGAGAAGTCATTTTTGGATGAAGATCTAGATGCTTTTATGTGTGTTATTTTTGTGTAGTTTATTAATGTAGGAGTATATGCACTGATCATTTGTATTGTCAATTAACACTATACATTGTTTGTAATAATTATTTATACTTCTACAGTGGTAACTTGGATTACGAGCATAATTTGTTCCAGAAGAATGCTTCCAAAGCACTCGTATATCAAAGCGAGTTTCCCCATAGAAGTCAATGGAAACTCAGGTAATTAGTTCCACAGTGACTTCTATTGTTTGCAGTACCACATGTGGCCAGAGGTGGGGGAGTGCCAGAGACACTCGGAAACCCCCCGTTCCCGAGTGGCTCCAAATGTGACACCGGTGCCCCTGCACCTCTGGCCAAATGCAGTACTGCACACCGCAAAAGCTTGAATCCTGCTTGTTTTGCGAGACAACGCAAACTGAGTCAGGATTTTTCATTGCATTGCGAAACGCTCATTAACCGAGTTACTCGCAATCCGAGGTATTACTTTGTAGGTTTATTTTTTTTACTTCATAGTGCTATACAGTTGTTGTATTCTTATATATTATTTAGCTACAAAAGTAAGCACCCACCACTCTCTCCAGAATGGCGTCATTAGCATCCACCAGCAAATCCATCTTGTCTTCCAGGGCACTGTCCTTATTGTGATTCCCGGTGTAACTGCGGCAGCCATGATACTGCATAATCCGACTCATGCTGTGTGTGAAGAAGACCGGATCCCAAAGAAAGTAAAAACAGAACCCAAGACATTAATGAAGTAGATATGGAGGAAGTTATTGGTTATGCTGTACATTGTTCTATTTAGATGTAAAACAAAGCAAAATTTAAAAGAGACCATCTCCATCAAGGCCAGCGTTTCTCATACAAACAGGATATCATAGAACCCTGGGGTGCCTCCTGAAGCTGCTAGGGGTTCCTAAGGCAGTGGCAACTTTATCTCCCATCTACAACGACACCAAATGCAGAGTGGCAATTTGCCATGGACCACCACAGTGAGGTGTTACTTCTACATGGATCATTATTCTTAAAGTGATACTAAAGTCTTGGTTTTTCTCCTTTAAAAATAACATACATGTTATACTTACCTGCTTTGTGTAGTGGTTTTGCACAGAGCAGATCCTCCTCTTCTCAGGTCCCTCTTCGGTGCTCCTGGCCCCTCGTTCCTGTTAAGTGCCCCCACAGCAAGCTGAGCCGAGTCGCAGCTCCGTGTGCTAATTCAGACACAGAGCCTCGGCCCAGCCCCGCCCCTCTCTCTCTCTACTGATTGGCTCACCGACTTTGACAGCAGCGGGAGCCAATGGCACATCTCTGCTGTTTCAGGCAATGAGGAGGGAGAGTCCCGGACAGCCAAGTCTCTCCTGCAACAATTGCTGGATAGAGATGGGGCTCAGGTAAGTATTAGGAGGCTTCTGCACACAGAAGGCTTTTTATCTTAAAGCGGGATTCCGGCCAGCGAAATTTTTTTTTTTAAAGTCAGCAGCTACAAACACTGTAGCTGCTGACTTTAAATACGTAGACTTACCTGTCCTGGGTTCCCGCGATGTCGGCCGCTCGAGGCCGACCCGTCCCTCGGCTCCCGACACCGCCATCCTAAGTAAGGGAAACAGGCAGTGGAGCCTTGCGGCTTCACTGCCAGTTTCCTACTGCGCACACGCGAGCGGCGCTCTGCGAATGGCCCCGTGGTTTTCTGGGAACACACACACACACAGTTCCCAGAAGGCAACAGGGCCGCTCACCGAGGAGCAGGACACACAGCGGAATAGGAAGAGGCAGATTACGAAGACTGCCTAGCAACAAGGGTTTAGGTAAGTTTAAAAAAATTTTTTTTTTCTTTTTCAAATTTAAAAAAAAAATTTTTTGGATTTTTCATGCAATTTTTTTTTTTTCAGGATGGCCCTCCACTTTAAAAGGCATAGAATGCCAAAGATAAAAAAAAAAAAAAAAAAAAAAAAAAACCTACTGCCTTTACAAACAATTTAAACTACACTAGTAGAATTTCATTCAACATTTTTTCGTTGCAAGATAGTTTGATTGTTTTTCTATTAGTGGGATCAAATCAAGGTTCGTTTTTAATTGCAGTGAAGAGAACATTTGAAGGGGTAGGATGTAAAATCTTTTGCAAATGTATGAATTTATCAGTGAACGTGCGTTTCTTTTTATAGTCTATTTATTCCAAATGTTAATGGCAAACAAAACCTTGAACTACAGCTTTTCTGTATAATATAATTTTTATAATACATATAAATAATAAAAAAGTATTGAATTTTTTTTTTTTTTAGAATCATACTTACCTAGGTGGATGCAGCATCGATCCTACGCTGCATTTGTACCCTGCTGGCTCTAACACTGAAAACCGATCAAACACCGCCAACCATTCGGTTCTCAAAGCTCTGTCAGCAGAGAGCCGGTAACTGTTAGGCTCGGTTCACACTAGGGGCGGCACGACTTGCAGGTCACCTCACCGAGGCAACCTGCACACAACTGCAAGCCGCCCCCAAAGTAGTACAGGAACCTTTTTCTAAGTCGGAGCGACTTGCGTCGCCCTGACTAGAACAGTTCCATTGTACAGAACGGGACGCTACTTGTCAGGCGACTAGGTCGCTTGACAAGTCGTCCTAGTGTGAACCGGCACTTAGTCACCGGCTCTCTGCTCTAAAGCTCCCCCCCTTCCCCCACACTCACTGGAGCGCTGGGCTGTGGAGGGGGGAGAAATGGGCGGCTTAGGCTCTCAACGCCTCACTGAGATGCTGAGCTGGGCGACAGTCCAGGCATGTGGGCAGATCCCGAGCCTGGAGCGGCTCTGTGAGATCAACCGACAGCGGGCTTCAGCATGCTGAAAACGGGTCACAGGTGTGCAGAATGAACGGCACTCTTGTGATCCACAGCCAAAACAAGTTTTAGCTGTACTTCTCCTTTAACCACTTCAATACCAGGCACTTAACCCTTCCCTGCCCAGGACAATTTTCAGCTTTCAGCTTTGTGGCACTTTGAATGACAATTGCGCGGTCATGCTACACTGTACCCAAACTAAATTTTTATCATTTTCTTCCCACAAATAGAGCTTTCTTTTGGTGATATGTGATCACCTCTGGGGTTATTTTTTGCTAAACAAACTAAAAAATACCAACATTTAAAAAAAAAAAAAAAGTTTTCTCAGTTTCTGTCATAAAATTTAGTTTTTTCCCTTCACTGACGGGCACTAATAAGGCGGCACTGATATGTAGAATCGATGGGCACTGATGGGCACTAATAGGCAGCACTGATAGATGGCACTGATGGGCAGCACCAATGATGAGGTACTGATGTGTTACTGACAGGTGTTACTGCTGGACACTGATTGGCATTGTAATGGGCACTGGCAGTCTTTTATTATGGGGACACTGCTGGGCACTTATTGGCATGTGATTGACACAACTGAGGGGGCTGTGCTGATAATCAATGTGCTGATTATCAGCACAGACACCCCCCCCCCCCCCTTCTGACAGGGAGACTTGCCCCGATCGGCGCTCCCTTTCAGTGCAAACCGAGGAATGCAGTTTACCGCCAATTCCTGGTTCACACAATGATCAGCTGTGATTGGTCACAGCTGATCATGTGGTAAGAAGCCTCTGACAAAGGCTTCTTATCACGATCGGAGATGCGGCATGTGAGACTGACACACCGCACTCGTGATCGCCGTGGTGCGCGCCCCCACGGCATGCTATCCTGCTGGATGTCATATGACGCCCAGTCAGGAGAATAGAACCACTTCCTGGATGTCATTGACCGGGCGGGAAGTGGTTAAAAAATATAACACATACATATACACACACCCCTAAATATTAAAATTACCGTATAACACGCACTTTTTTCCCCTTAAAATCAGGGGAAAATCGCGGGTGCGTGTTATACGCTGATCCCCTGCGATCCTGACCTGTCAGAATGAAAAAAAAAAAAAAAAAAAAAATCGCTGACCGCGATTTGAAAATGGCGCCGCCGGCGCCGAAATACACAGTGCCGGTCCTCGGCTCTTCTCGGCCGCTTTCGTTTTAACTCGAGCGCCGCCCGAACCTAGCCGAGTATACTCGGCTAGTTTCGGATAGCTCCGCTCACCGTCCGAGTGGAGCCGAAAGTGAACGAGAGCCGCCGAGAAGAGCCGAGGACCGGCTCTGTGTATTTCGGCACCAGCGGCGCCATTTTCAAATCGCGGTCGGCGATTTTGAAGTTCAGAGGCTTCAGCAAGACTGCACTGGGGCAAGGCTGGACTGGGGCAAGGCTGCACTGGACACTGGGGAAGGCTGCACTGGCAAGGCTGCACTGGCAAGGCTGCACTGGCAAGGCTGCACTGGGGCAAGGCTTTACTGAGAAGGCTGCAATGATGGGCATTTAAATGTAAGTTTTTTTTCCCTTCAAGTTCCCTCCTAAAAGTTTTTTTTCCTTAAAATTCCCTCCTAAATTGAGGTGCGTGTTATACGCCGATAAATACGGTAAATGTATAATTAGTCATTTCAAGATCTTTACCAAAAATAATTCTGTTATACACAGCAGGTGGGTGTTAATCTGTTGTGGAGGTCATACAGCAATGTAAGCCACATTCTTTTTTTCTTCTTGTATTGAAAACTTTCTACAACATATAAAGCTAATGTACCACAAGCTGTATGTATAAATAGATTTATCTGGAGTTTCCTTGAACCTCTGGGGTAAAACACAAAAAAATAAATAAAAAAAGTGAAGAAGGATGAGAAAGGCTGAGCTCGGCTGGCCAAACTAAAGAAGGAACAACCAATCAGAACTCAGTCCAGTATTTTCTGCTGTGCCCCAGTTCTTGATGCCCCAGAGTCCAAAAAATAAAACTTTTAGAGTCAGTCTGAACAAAGAACACATCCTCATTAAACCTCTCTGTGTCTCTAACAGACGGTAATGACGTACCAGTGAAGCAGGCGGTCACCCTGTGTTTCACAGAAGGAGCGGAAGCCGGGAAAGCTGCGATAGAAGTCATACTCATCTCCAGACTGTGGAAGACCGGTCGATGACTTTGTGGTGGCGACGACCTTCCCCAGAGCATACTGCAAGAAACAAACCAATGAGAAAATGGCATGCTATGTCGTGAACAGTGCGAGAATAGTCCAGCACAGTACATAGGCTAAGCCCAGCACTGACAGAGTACAGTACACAGTTCTTTGCCCTGCAGTGATAACAGTACCGTACAGTACGATCACAGCCCAGTAGGGCAGAAATAACTAATTGAAAATCGATTATAATTTATATGCTAAATAATTGTCAAGTTTTGTTTACATATCAGTATACACAGTGCAGCACACGTACAGCTCAGTACACCATCCATATACACTGACCGGCCACTTTATTGTTAGGTACACCTCGCTAGTACCGGGTTGGACCCCCTTTTTCCTTCATTGTTCGTGGAATAGATTCAACAAGATGTTGGAATTGTTCCTCAGAGATTTTGCTCCATAGTGACATGATAACATCACACAGTCGCTGCAGATTTGTCGGCTGCACATCCATGATGTTCCACCAAATCCCAAAGGTGCTCTATTGGATGAGATCTGGTGAGTGTGGTGAGATCTGGTGAGTGTGGAGGCCATTGGAGTACAGGGACTTCATTGTCCAGTGGTGAGATGATTGGAGCTTTGTGACATGGAGCATTATCTGCTGGAAGGAGCCATCAGAAGATGGGGACACTGTAGTCATAAAGGGATGGACATGGTCAGCAACAATACTCAGGGAGGCCGTTGTGTTTAAACGAAGAGTTGTTACTAAAGGAGCCCAAAGTGTGCCAAGAAAATATCCCCCCCACCATTACACCCCCACCACCAGCCTGAACCGGTGATACAAGGCAGGATGGATCCATGCTTTCATGTTGTTTACACCAAATTCTCACCCCACCATCTGAATGTTGCAGCTAAAAATCAAGACTCATCAGACCAGGCAACGTTTTTCCAATCTTGGTGATCCTGTGTGAATTGTAGCCTCAGTTTCCTGTTCTTAGCCGACAGGAGTGTCACCCGGTGTGGTCTTCTGCTGCTGTAGCCCATCTGCTTCAAGGTTGGATGTGTTGTGTGTTCAGAGATGGTATTCTGCATACCTTGGTTGTAACGAGAGGTTATTTGAGTTACTGTTGCCTTTCTATCATCTCGAACCAGTCTGCCGATTCTCTTCTGACATCAACAAGGAATTTTCATCCACACAACTTCCGCTCACTGGATATTTTCTCTTTTTCGGACCATTCTCTGTAAATCCTAGAGATGGTTGTGTGTGAAAATCCCAGTAGATCAGCAGTTTTTGAATCAGACCAGCCCCCCTGGCACCAACAGCCATGCCACGTTCAAAGTCACTTAAATCCCCTTTCTTCCCCATTCTGATGCTCAGTTTAATCTTCTGCAAGTCGTCTTCACCACATCTAGATGCCTAAAAGCACTGAGTTGCTGCCATGTGATTGGCTGATTAGAAATGTATGTTACCAAGCAATTGAACATGTGTACCTAATAAAGTGGCCGGTGAGTGTATATTACTTCTTTCACAGCATAAATTAACCCCTGATAGTAGGGATAATCTGCAGCCGAGCAGTAGATTATTTGTTTTTGTGCTATGAAGGGGTAATTTTTGTTTTTTAACCCCTTCATGACAGGTGATACAAAAAAAGCATACTGCTGCTACTAAATGTCTTAGTGACAGAAGATGCTGACAGCGGATATCAAGCTACCTGCCTATGACAAGGGAGTCCGACATACATATTATATTACAGTCCTGCCTGAAAAACAGCGTTTTAAGTCTTTTTTTCTTTAAACAAAAATTATGATTGCTTTGTCTGATATGTACCAGATTCAACCTCTATAAAGTATATACTGTATCTCTTCTGTTATTCTGAGAGTGGATAAGATTTGTTGTTCCTAATCATATAGCTGGTCATTTTTTACCACTGCATATATAGTATCTCACAAAAGTAAGTACACCCCTCACATGTTTGTAAATATTTTATTATATCATTTGTGATGTGACAACACTGAAGAAATGACTCTTTGCTACAATGTAAAGTAGTGAGTGTACAGCTTGTATAACAGTGTAAATTTGCTGTCCCCTCAAAATAACTCAACACACAGCCATTAATGTCTAAACCGCTGGCAACAAAAGTGAGTACACCCCTAAGTGAAAATGTCCAAATTGGGCCCAAAGTGTCAATATTTTGTGTGGCCACCATTATTTTCCAGCACTGCCTTAACCCTCTTGGGCATGGAGTTCACCAGAGCTTCACAGGTTACCACTGGGGTCCTCTTCCACTCCTCCATGATGACATCACGGAGCTGGTGGATGTTAGAGTCCTTGCGCTCCTCCACCTTCCATTTGAGGATGCCCCACAGATGCTCAATAGGGTTTAGGTCTGGAGACATGCTTGGCCAGTCCATCACCTTTACCCTCAGCTTCATTAGCAAGGCAGTGGTCGTCTTGGAGGTGTGTTTGGGGTCGTTATGTTGGAATACTGCCCTGTGGCCCAGTCTCTGAAGGGAGGAGATCATGCTCTGCTTCAGTATTTCACAGTACATGTTGGCATTCATGGTTCCCTCAATGATCTGTAGCTCCCCAGTGCCGGCAGCACTCATGCAGCCCCAGACCATGACACTCCCACCACCATGCTTGACTGTAGACAAGACACACTTGTCTTTGTACTCCTCACCTGGTTGCCCCCACACACGCTTGACACCATCTGAACCAAATAAGTTTATCTTGGTTTCATCAGACCACAGGACATGGTTCAGTAATCCATGTCCTTAGTCCGCTTGTCTTCAGCAAACTGTTTGCACTCTTTCTTGTACATCATCTTTAGAAGAGGCTTCCTTCTGGGATGACAGCCATGCAGACCAATTTGATGCAGTGTGCGGCGTATGGTCTGAGCACCGACAGGCTAACCCCCCCACCCCTTCAACCTCTGCAGCAATACTGGCAGCACTCATATGTCTATTTCCCAAAGACAACCTCTGGACATGACGCTGAGCACATGACCTCAACTTCTTTGGTCGACCATGGCGAGGCCTGTTCTGAGTGGAACCTGTCCTGTTAAATTACTGTATGGTCTTGGCCACCGTGCTGCAGCTCAGTTTCAGGGTCTTTTCAATCTTCTTATAGCCTAGGCCATCTTTATGTAGAGCAAAATTCTTTTTTTTAGATCCTCAGAGAGTTCTTTGCCATGAGGTGTCATGTTGAACTTCTAGTGACCAGTATGAGAGAGTGAGAGCGATAACACCAAATTTAACACACCTGAGACCTTATAACACTAACAAGTCACATGACACTGGGGAGGGAAAATGGCTAATTGGGACCAATTTGGACATTTTCACTTAGGGGTGTACTCACTTTTGTTGCCAGCGGTTTAGACATTAATGGCTGTGTGTTGAGTTATTTTGAGGGGACAGCACATTTACACTGTTATACAAGCTGTACACTCACTACTTTACATTGTAGCAAAGTGTCATTTCTTCAGTGTTGTCACATGAAAAGATAGAATAAAATATTCACAAAAATGTGAGGGGTGTACTCACTTTTGTGAGATACTGTATATATTCAAGAATAATTTGTGTACATTTCATCTAAACTGCACTCCACACTTTTTTTTTTTTAAGGGTTTTATCCAATCAAAACAATAAAGAATGGTTAGTTGGATCCTCACAGTCCAGTACAGTGTGACCACGGGCGAGTACCAGGGCTGATAATAGGGAGGTAGAGGTGGCCCCCATCAGTTCAGCGGGTGACCGGGGGGGCAGAGAGGGGTTTAAATAAACACATTTAGGTACAGTAACCCCACAGGCCGTGGCTCTCCCTACAGTGAGATGAAATGTCCCTTGGGTCTCTCAGTTCTGCAGCACAGGCCGGGGACAACGAGGGGACTATTTACTTATTTTCAGGAACAGGCGGAGCAATCCTCCATGCCCGGCTTCCGATAATCAAAGTTCTGACCTCTTTTTCTATATCAATTCGCCAACGCAGGCTGGAACATTCATCTGTCAGAAGTGGCAGGACAGAGGACTACTCCACCTGTTCCTGTACATAGTCCCCGGCCTCTAGGCAGGCTGTATGGCTGGGGGGGGTAAGGGTTCTAGGCAGGCTGTATGGCTGGGGGGGGGGGTAAGGGTTCTAGGCAGGCTGTATGGCTGGGGGGGGGGATCAGGGTTCTAGGCAGGCTGTATGGCTGGGGGGGTAGGGTTCTAGGCAGGCTGTATGGTGGGTGGGGGCTAGGGTTCTAGGCAGGCTGTATGGCTGGGGGGGGGGATCAGGGTTCTAGGAGGCAGGCTGTATGGCTGGGGGGGGGGGGTAGGGTTCTAGGCAGGCTGTACGGCTGGGGGGGGGGGGGGTAGGGTTCTAGGCAGGCTGTACGGCGGGGGGGGTAGGGTTCTGGGCAGGCTGTACGGCGGGGGGGTAGGGTTCTGGGCAGGCTGTACGGCGCGGGGGGGGGTAGGGTTCTAGGCAGGCTGTATGGCGGGGGGGGGGTAGGGTTCTGGGCAGGCTGTACGGCTGGGGGGGGGGGGTAGGGTTCTAGGCAGGCTGTACGGTGGGGGGGGGGGGGGGTAGGGTTCTAGGCAGGCTGTACGGCGGGGGGGGTAGGGTTCTAGGCAGGCTGTGCGGCGGGGGGGGGTAGGGTTCTAGGCAGGCTGTACGGCGGGGGGGTAGGGTTCTAGGCAGGCTGTACGGCGGGGGGGGGGTTCTAGGCAGGCTGTACGGCGGGGGGGGGGGGTAGGGTTCTAGGCAGGCTGTACGGCTGGGGGGGGGGGGGTAGGGTTCTAGGCAGGCTGTATGGCGGGGGGGGGATCAGGGTTCTGGGCAGGCTGTACGGCGGGGGGGGTAGGGTTCTAGGCAGGCTGTACGGCTGGGGGGGGTAGGGTTCTAGGCAGGCTGTACGGCTGGGGGGGGTAGGGTTCTAGGCAGGCTGTATGGCTGGGGGGGAGGGGGGTAGGGTTCTAGGCAGGCTGTACGGCGGGGGGGGGAGGGTTCTAGGCAGGCTGTATGGTTGGGGGGGGGATCAGGGTTCTAGGAGGCAGGCAGGCTGTATGGCTGGGGGGGGGATCAGGGTTCTAGGAGGCAGGCTGTACGTCGGGGGGGGGGGGGGTAGGGTTCTAGGCAAGCTGTATGGCGGGGGGGGGGGGGTTCTAGGCAGGCTGTATGGCGGGGGGGGGGGTTCTAGGCAGGCTGTATGGCTGGGGGGGGATCAGGGTTCTAGGAGGCAGGCTGTACGTCGGGGGGGGGGTTCTAGGCAAGCTGTATGGCGGGGGGGGGGGTTCTAGGCAAGCTGTATGGCGGGGGGGGGGGGGGTTCTAGGCAGGCCGTGGGGGGGTGGGCACCCTATCAGGCTGTATGGGGGGGGGGAGTGCGGTGACCTCACACACAGGCTGTATTGGGGGGATTTCCCCTCATGAATCTCTATAAATACCCCCCGGAAGTGATCTCAGTACTGAGGCACCTTCACAAAGCTCTCGGTGTCGGGATATCCCGGGAACGGTCCCGCTTCCTCCTCCATCTTGCTCGTCACACCACCTACGGGCGCCGCCATGATGCCACCGAGTACCGAGCGTGGTCATAAAAGCGTGACCGGGCAACGGACTTTGACGTCACGCCCCTGCCCTCCTTTAGGCGGCCATGTTTGTTGAGGGCAGTGCTGGGATTCTCCCTCTGTGATGTGTCGGAAATTCCTTGTCTTTGGAGGTATTACGACTTTTACCGCTCCCGATCGGCCGATTTCTAGGCATACCCCCCCCATGCTCCATCTTAGTAGAATTGTTCCTGGAAATCTGCCCACAATTACCTCCTATTATGATGCCCATTCTGCTGGTTTTAGTTATTTGATGAAAAGCTTTAAAAAGTACCAAATAAAGTTTGATGATGACGCTGATGATGATGATGATGAAGACGCTGATGATGATGATGGTGAAGACGCTGATGAAGATGATGATGAAGACGCTGATGAAGATGATGATGAAGACGCTGATGATGATGACGATGGTGACGACGATGATGATGACATTGATGAAGATGATTATGACAATGAGGTATGGTGACGCTGACAGCGCAATGACAACTAATGACTCTTCCGTGGCCCCATTCAGGGTGATCCCTGTCATTGTTCAGATATGGCCATTTGTTTACATTCAGCTGTCTGCTGGGGAATCTCCTGGCCAGCAGCTGAATGGGGCCAGGAATATACAGTATCATTAGTTGATAGGAAACCAGTGGTTGCCAGCACCCTAGCAACCACAAGCCCCTGTGGTTGTGGACTTGTATTCCCCATAGACCATGGGTTGTGTCTCTACCTTCAGGTGATCCGAGCCTCACGGAGTGGGTTTGTGTATATGAGGGTGCACTGGGGGCATTCCCTGCAAAGATTTTGCTAGAGTCCTTTTGATGGACAGCTTGATCTGTTGAAAAATAACATACGTACTGGCTGGATCGGGTGTAAAACCTAAAAAAAAAAATGAATGCAATCACCACGTTGCCTATGGATGGATAGTAAAAAAAATGGAGTTATGTATCATTTTCTTTTGCATTAAAATTTTAAAAAGTTAAAAAAAAAGTGTATTTTAAAAAAATATTTTTTCAAAAACTTCGTTTGAAAAACCGCTGTGCAAATACCGTGTGGCATAAAAAAATTGCAAAACCCAACAGTTTATACCCTAGTCTAGGGCCTCTGCTTTAAAAAAAATTATAAATATATATATATATATCTATATATATATATATATATATATAGATATATATAATGAATATGGGTTCTAACAAAGTTTTTAGCAAAAAAAAAACAAAAATGATTTTCACATGTAAACAAAAAGTGCCAGAAAATGCCTGGTCTTCAACTGGCTAAAAATCAATGGAGCAAAAATTTCTATAGTAAAGTGCATAAAATTTCACAACGTGCATATGTCCTATAAAGTGCAAAGTGCAATAATCAAAAACATATGACTTAAAATAAAGTGACATGAGCGAACACATTTTTCTTAATTGAATTGTGACCGTATAACTCAGGGAATAGCACCAGAGCAAGTTTTTCTTTGCACTAAGTTGGACATTCATTGGACTGTCCTTTTGTCCTTTTTTTTTTTTTTTTTTTAGAAAATTTGTCTTTTTTTTTTTAATTATTTCTCATTTACCATACAGTTGTAAATTAATTTGGGTACATGAGTTATATGGTCACGATTGAATTAACTAAAATGAGTTTGCTTATGTCACTATATTTTAGGTCATATATGTTTTTGTTTATTGCATGTTGCACTTTATGGGAATAATGCACTTTGTGAAAATGTTATGCACTTTACTATAGAAATGTTTGCACCATTGATTATTAAGGCTTTTGTGTATGCCTGTTTTGGTATTTATGATTATAAGGGTTTTTTTTTTTTATCCCAGTGCACATTGGTTGAGAGCGCACAAGATTATTATTTCTATGAAATACGAACAAAGCATATCCCTCTATAGTGTGTTCATGTCTCAATTAAGAGCACTAAGTGTAATTTCTGTCTGTGGCTTCCTTCTTCTGCTATCAGCAAAAATCACTTTTGACAAGTTTCCCTGACACCAAGAGAAAAATGGTGACAAATTTTCCAACTCTCACACAAAGACCCAGTCCATAGGCTTGTTTTTGTTGTTTTATTGGGGAAAACAACTTGAATGGATAATAGGGATTATGGGATGCCCAACTTACCCAATTAGAACACCACAAGGACAACTTCCTTCTCTCTGTACTCTGAAAAATGGCAAACCCTGGGCTGTATTCCATACAGAACAATGACAGTCTATTTTAATTTGGCAAAGTAGAATTCCTCTTATAGGAGCTCTGTGTTCCCTTAGTGGAATTATAGCAAAGTCCCAAACTTGTAGGAGCTCTATGCCCCCTCTCTCTTGAAAATACTATTCCATCTGGCCACTTGGTAAAGTATCCCAAAACAAAGGATTGGGTTTAGCTTGTCAGCACAGTCCCAAAAAAGCCTGCTGGATATTAAATCTGGCAGCTTTAACCTTTTTTGGCCCTGGGGGTGTAGAGGTACCCACATTGTTCCTGAAATCCTGCTTCTTTTGAGAAGACTGCTGTTTAGGCCTCCTGCTTGCCAGGTCCTCCTATGCTAGCCAGGGTGTCTCCTAGAAGAAACTGTAGGGTAGTAGAGATCCCTCTGTCATTCTTCCTTCTTTTCTCCAGCTCCCAGCCTGGAAAAAAGTTAATATTAAAATTTTTGGAAGATTGGGTGTAGGGAAGAAGGAACAGAGATGTGGAGAAAAAGGCCTTCCGGGTGATCCAAAAGTAGATGGAGTGTTCCAAACGTCTACTAAAGGGCTGCATGTGAACCTTGGGCTACAGTTTGGGCACCAGAGAATTACATTCATTGCATTCTATAAAAATTGTGTCTACTAAGAACTAAGAATGTGAAATTCGTAGAAAAATGTGTAGTTTTAATTAGTAAAGTCCTGCTTCTGAGAATATGACAATTTATTTTTAGTGGAAGGTTAATTGAGTGAGGCCTCAATGACAGGTCCTCTTTAATCACGGACTGTCTATACTGACAGGTGCCCATTACTGGTAGATCCAAAGATCAATAGGCCTTCAGATGTCACGACAGGTCCATTGCTCAGAGATTGGGTGTAGGGAAGAAGGAACTGAGAAGTCGAGAGAAGTGGCAGGCAAGGGTCCAAAAGGTAGGTGGAGCAGTGCCGGAATTACCAGGGTCGCAACAGTCGCAGTTGCAACTGGGCCCGGCATTCCGCCACTGTGTGTGGGGGGGGAGGGGCAGCGGGGTTGATCCTCACACACGACTCTGAGCGGAGATCGTGTGTCATAGATTAATAGCACAGAGAGACTCCGGCGGCATTAATGTTCTATTTGTCGGTCCTCTCTGGCACGGATGAGAGAGGACACACAGCTGATCTCACGGCTCCCCCTTCTCCCCCCTCCCCTCTCCTGTGTATTCTATGGGCAGTCAAGTGTGAAGCTAAAGAGCTCATATTTCCCACGGAGCACACAGGAGAGGGGAGGAGGGAGAAGGGGGAGCCGTGAGATCAGCTGTGTGTCCTCTCTCATCCGTGCCAGAGAGGACCGACAAATAGAACATTAATGCCGCCGCCAGTGTCTCTCTGTGCTATTAATCTATGACACACGATCTCCGCTCAGAGCCGTGCCGTCCTGAGAAGGCAGACAGCACTGATAGAAATTAATAGCAGGGACTGATGAGCACTGATAGAAGGCACTGATGGGCACTGATGAGCACTGATAGAAGGCACTGATGAGCACTGATGGGAACTGATGAGCACTGATAGAAGGCACTGATGAGCACTGATGAGCACTGATAGAAGGCACTGATGGGCACTGATGAGCACTAATAGAAGGCACTGATGAGCACTGATAGACGGCACTGATGAGCACTGATAGAAGGCACTGATGAGCACTGATAGAAGGCACTGATGAGCACTAATAGAAGGCACTGATGGACACTGATGAGCACTAATAGACGGCACTGATGAGCACTGATGGACGGCACTGATGAGCACTGATGAGCACTAATAGAAGGCACTGATGGGCACTGATGAGCACTAATAGAAGGCACTGCTGAGCACTGATAGACGGCACTGATGAGCACTGATAGAAGGCACTGATGAGCACTGATAGACTGCACTGATAGACGACACTGATGAGCACTGATAGAAGGCACTGATGGGCACTGATGAGCACTGATGGGCACTGATAGACGGCACTGATAGAAGGCACTGATAGACGGCACTGGTAGAAGGCACTGATGAGCACTGATAGAAGGCACTGATGACGAGCACTGATGGGCACTGATAGGAGGCATTTATGGGCACTGATAAGAGGCACTGATGAGCACTTATAGGAGGCACTGATGAGCACTGATAGGCCACATTGATGAGCATTGATAGGCAGCACTGATAGGAGGCACTAATGTGCACTGATAGGCTGCACTGATAGGTGGCATTGATGGGCACTGATAGATGGTACTGATGGGCACTGAGGAACACCAATAGGCAGAACTCAGGCAGTATTGATGGGCTTTGATGGACAGAATTGAAGAGTACTGATAGGTGGCACTGATGGACGCAGTTAGGTGGCATTAATGAGCACTGATAGGTGGTGCTGATAGGCAGAATTAATGGGCACTAATAGGCAGCATTAATGAGCACTGATAGGTAACACTTGTAGGTGGAAGTGATGGGCACTGATAGGCGGCACTGATGGGCACTGATGATTGGGGCACTGATTATCAGTGTAAACAATTTACTGACATTCTTGACAGTTAATGGCAGTCCTTTCCTAACACAAACACAGCGTGTGAGAAAAGGGCTGTGGATAACCAGTCTGTTTACATGTGATCAGCTGATCACATGGTAAAGGGCCAATGTGATTGCGCTGGATGCATGTCCCAGGGGTCATGTGGGAAGCACCGTTTTGGGAGGATGTCCATGGACACCCTCCCAAAATTGGAAGCCGGGGCTCGGATGGAAGGGGGGCCCATCATGGTTTCTTGCACCGGGGCCCTGAAGGTTCTAGTTACGCCTCTGAGGTGGAGCGTTCCAGCCATGTACCAAGGGCTTGCATGTGGACCTTGAGCCGCAGGTTGGGCACCAGAGAATTGTCATTGCATTATGTGCCCACTAAGAGCTAAAAATGTGAAATTGGTATAAAATTAAAATTACACATTAAGTATTTTTTTTTTAATAATGAACACACAGCATGTCGCAGTTTGTTGTGTATGGGGCTGCGTAGCTGCAGACCGGTCAGGGTGCCCATGCTGACCTGTGTCCACACCCAAAAGCACCTACAATGGGCACGTGAGCATCAGAACTGGACCACAGAGCAATGGAAGAAGGTGGCCTTGTCTGATGGATAACATTTTGTTTACATGATGTGGATGGTTGGGTGTGTGTGCATCTGGGGAAGAAATGGCACCAGGATGCAGTATGGAAAAAATACATGCTAGCGAAGGCAGTGAACTGCTACTGATGGCTTTGCACCAGATACCACAGCATACCTACATAGGTCTAGTTGAGTCCACGCCTCGATGGGTCAGGGCTGTTTTGGTGGCAAAAAGTGGACCTACTCAATAGTAGGTGGGTGGTCATAATGTTATGGTTGATCGGTGTTTAAGGCTCAACTCACAGAGCTAACACATCAAAATCAAAAAAAGCATCCTTCTACTTAAAAAAAGTGACAGTTACTTTTTAGATGAGTCCAATGACACTTGGAAATTACAGTTAACAGGATTGACGGTTGGGCTGGTGTTGAAGGGTAAGTTCACCTTTACAGAAAAATTATTATTTCTGTGTAAAGATTTTATAAAGATCCTGTGTAAGTTCACCTTACAGAATTTTTTCTGTAAAAGTGAACTTACCCCTTAAAGATTCACCTTTACAGAGTCACCGATTTAAAACATTGTAAAAAAAAAAAAAAAAAAAAAAAAAGGTGTTTTTTTAAAAGTTGCCTGCAGTATATTTCCAGTATATTTCTCAATTTACAAATCTTTACACAAAATGTAGGATCTTTATTTTCAGGCATGTGCTTGTTATTTTTAAATCTCATTGGATAGGTTCTTATTACTGCCAGTGTCCCCAATGGGGCGATTCACATTAATTTCCTGTTTAAACAATGGGCATCAGAAAGAATTGAAAGGGGAAATGTCAACAGGGTGCATTTAGAGCCTCAGTGAGATTTATAAATGGTCACCAGTCTATACAAATCTAAAAAAAAAAAAAAAAAAAAAAAAAAAAAATGCATAATATATTTGTCTGGAGTCGGGTTTTACATTTAGATTTCAGGTCCAATGTAAGCAAACTTGTCACCTGGCAGGTTCCTCGGACAATAATGACTTTTTGTATTACATTTATATTTCCATCATGTATCCCCATCACACTGCTGCACAGGTGTCATGTCATGTCTTGGACAGTTAACTCCTTTGACCATATAAGGTCATTGATTATGACATCATAGTGTAGGGCAGTATATAGGAGAGGTCAGTGGCAGACACACCATATAAGGTAATTGATTATGACATCATAGTGTAAGGCAGTGTATAAGAGAGGTCAGTGGCAGACACAGCCAGTTTTTGCTGAGAGTGTGAAGAGGTAGGTCATGCTTTGTTATGCTCTGTGTAGATTGTAGAATATGTGTGTGTGTTTTCATGGAGAAGAATAGAATTTGCACTATTTTTAGAGCCTCAGTGAGATTAACTGTCACCAGTTTACCCCAAAAAAAAAAAAAAAAAAAATATATATATATATATATATATATATATATATATATATTTGGCTGGAGTCAGGTTTTACATTTAGATTTCAGGTCCAATGTAATTAAACTTCCTCAGACAAAAATTGCTTTTATATTACATTTATATTTCCATCATGTATCCATCACACTGCACAGGTGTCATGTCATGTCTTGGACACTTTACTCCCCAGTGAGATTTTTAAATTGTCACCAGTTTATACTAAAAAAAAAATAAAATAGTGTAAGGCAGGGTATAGGAGAGGTGTGTGGCAGACATGGCCAGTTGTTGCTGCGAGTGTGAAGAGGGAGGTCATGCTTTGCTATGCTCTGTGTAGACTGTGTGTTTCCATGGAGACGGGGCAAGGCAGCCAGTAACAGAATGTGCGCTATTTTTAGCACCCAACTGACCTTTCAGTTTAAATCCCTTGCGGCAGTTATTTGAAACGCAAACCCGGGCAAACTCCTATAATCTGTCCTCTGTAGAATATTGTAGATTTAGAATATTCTGCATTAATTGTAAATAGTGAAAAGTCCATGTTAAAGAATAATTCCAGACTTTTCCCTCATATTCTGAGTCCTGCAGTCATATCTCTGGTTCTATCCAGTAAATCATTGATGATTACAATAACCAGTTGAGTGTCAGCCTGTATACATCCCTTCATTTCCAGCCATTTATCAATTTTCAGTGCTGTGATAGTTTGACTGACGAATACTAGTAATTAATTAATGTACCCAAATAGATTCTAAATCATTTTTTTTTACAATAGAGATTTGGTGATATTTAATGACCACTGGGGTTCTCATTTTGTTATTATATAAAAAGGGGAAAATGAGTGAACGTTTGGATTTTCTTAAATTTAAATTTTTTTCTTTAACTTTAAAAAATTTAAAAAAAAATCATTGATGGTCACTGGAGCTTAACCCCAACCCCCCCCCCCCCCCCCCCTTCCCCCACTGTTAAAAATTCTGTTCAAATCATAAGACGTTATTGCCTTGGCCTGTGGATCGGCTCCTGGTCAGTCATCGTCTAATGATTGCTGTTAGTCGTAGTTCTGGCCAATGACTGTGTCTAGTTATAGGAAATGATCGCTAAATCTTGTCTTTTTTTTCTTTACAGTTTGTTATTATACTTTGAGCATCAAGAGGAATTTACAGTTCGTTGTTATACTTTGAGCATCAAGAGGAATTTACAGTTCGTTGTTATACTTTGAGTATAAAGAGGAATTTACAGTTGGTTGTTATACTTTGACTATCAAGAGGATATCACTGAGCAAAGATGTCCAGCAGAGTAAGTATCTATATTTCATTTCACTATTCTGACACTTGTAAATACACATACACAAAGGAGGGGCACATGACATCATTGACAGGATATGGACACATGGCCACATTCATTTTCACTTGCCCTTTATTCCCACCTACATATCCTGTGAAGAACACATTTCCTGTCCCTGGGTGGCCATGCTCACTCCTTCACTGTATCTATGGAAGGGTTTATCACCACCACCCAGGCTGGACTACAAACCTGTTCATCTCGATTACATATAGGGGATGGGGAGATTAGTAGTGTACAGAAGGAGAACATCAGTAATACTGTCTATTCACAGCAGTTTTGGCAAGATCACTGGGCATTTTCTGTAATTGCTGAAAATGGTCTTAGCCTGAAAAACTGCAATATATTACATTTTATTCTTGGTTTAAATATTCTTTAAAAGTGTATGTAAAGGATAGAGATAGACTGGATAGAGTGGTGAGAGGTTAGACACTGGGGGGAGGAGGGGGTTATTATAACTGGCGCACTCTGAATCTGGAAGCGGATTGTTTTTTTTAAGCAGAGGCACACCAGATTTTGCACGCTCCAGCTTTAGTAAACTACCCCTCACTGTGTAGAGTTTTTATTGCTGCCTTTGTTGCCACTGATGAGTGGTAATCCAAAAAGTATGAGCAATTGGTGCGGGAAAAGCCTCCAATGGGGACACCCAAATGGTAGGAATTCCATTCACTTTAGAGAGATTTACTTGAATTTCCTGTTGCGTCTCTAGTACAGGAAGTGATGGGAAATCTCCTGGACACAGAATAAAAAGAACTTTATATGGGTCGTAACAATTCCAAATACTATCTAAAACTATAAAAGAAGGTTTTGGATCTACATACACTTTAAGAAAACTGTGTGCAGGGAGGGGCGATGACAAACATGGAGATCTAGAATATGGGTCACACTTTATGTAATGCAGATCAAATTTTACAGTAACTTCTAAATCATGTCACTAACTGTACAAAACTAAATCCAAATTAATGCCAATGAAAGTCTAATTTTATATCAGAACTTCCACTGACTTTCTTCTTTTCATTTATAGGTTAGAGTTAATGTGAAAGGGCAGAGGAGCCCACAGACGACAGATGAAAGAATGAGGAAGGTGCAAGCGAGGCAACAGAAGGCAAGGCTGGAATTAATTGATAGATGTAGAGGCACTGCAGAAAAAGTATGGGAGGATAAAAGAAGGGGAGAGGAGAAGAGGATAGAGGGGGATAAGAAAAGACAGGATGATAGATGTAGAACAGCAGAGAGGGATAGGAAAGTAGGGCAGGTTAAGGTAAAACGGGACCAAGAAAAGAGGGAAAAGATTCTATCCCGCAATGCCAGAATATTGCAGAAGAGAATGAAAGAGGAGAAACAGCAGGAGGAGGAGGACAAGAAGATAGCGAAGGAAGCACAGAGAAGGGATGAGGGGCGGAGGGAAAAAGAGAAGAGAGAGCGAGAAAAGTCACAAAAAATGAGGGAAAACATTCTATCCCGCAATGTGAGAATACTGCAGGACAGAATGAAAGAGGAGAAACAGCAGGAGGAGGAGGACAAGAAGATAGCGAAGGAAGCACAGAGAAGGGATGAGGGGCGGAGGGAAAAAGAGAAGAGAGAGCGAGAAAAATCACAAAAAATGAGGGAAAACATTCTATCCCGCCATGCGAGAATACGGCAGGACAGAATAAAAGAGGAGAAACAGCAGGAGGAGGAGGACAAGAAGATAGCGAAGGAAGCACAGAGAAGGGATGAGGGGCGGAGGGAAAAAGAGAAGAGAGAGCAAGAAAAATCACAAAAAATGAGGGAAAACATTCTATCCCGCCATGCGAGAATACGGCAGGACAGAATAAAAGAGGAGAAACAGCAGGAGGAGGAGGACAAGAAGATAGCGAAGGAAGCACAGAGAAGGGATGAGGGGCGGAGGGAAAAAGAGAAGAGAGAGCGAGAAAAGTCACAAAAAATGAGGGAAAACATTCTATCCCGCAATGTGAGAATACGGCAGGACAGAATGAAAGAGGAGAAACAGTGGGGGGAGAAATATATGAAGACAGTGGAGGACACACGGAGAAGGGATGAGGGGCGGAGGGAAATAGAGAAGGGAGAGCGAGAGGAACAAAAATTGATGGAAATCATTCCATCCCGAAAGTGGCAGAGAAGTGTGGAGGGGCAGAGGGCACAGCAGGTAATGGAAAGGAGGAAAGTGAGGGAAGAGCAGAAAAGGGACGAGGAGCAGAGGGAAAAAGAGAGGAAAGAGCGAGAAGAGGAACAAAAAAGACTGGAAAACGCGAAAGTCTACAATACAAGAATGCAGCAGAGGAAAGAGGAAAAGGAGAAGCAGCAGCAGAAGGTAGACATGAAGAGAGGGGAGGAAACATGGATAAGAGAGGAGAATCGGAAGGAAGAAGAGCGGAAAAAAATAGAAAACACTCGAGCCAGAAAAGAAGCTGAAGTGTTGAGAAAATACTGCTTACGACATCGCCCATACTAGACAGGAGGCAGAGAGAGTGGATAATAGGGGGAAGGGTAGTGAGAGAGGAGGGGGAACAGGAGAGGGGGAAGGGAGGTGAGAGAGGAGGGGGAACAGGGGAGGGGGAAGGGAGGTGAGAGAGGAGGGGATAGGAGAGGGGGAAGGGTAGTGAGAGAGGAGGGGATAGGAGAGGGGGAAGGGTAGTGAGAGAGGAGGGGGGGTAGGAGAGGGGAAAGGGTAGTGAGAGAGAAGGGGATAGGAGAGGGGGAAGGGTAGTGAGAGAGAAGGGGATAGGAGAGGGGGAAGGGTAGTGAGAGAGGAGGGGGATTGGAGAGAGGGAAGGGTAGTGAGAGAGGAGGGGATAGGAGAGGGGGAAGGGTAGTGAGAGAGAAGGGGATAGGAGAGGGGGAAGGGTAGTGAGAGAGGAGGGGGATTGGAGAGGGGGAAGGGTAGTGAGAGTGGAGGGGGATTGGAGAGGGGGAAGGGTAGTGAGAGTGGAGGGGAGAGGAGAGGGGGGAGTGGAGGGGATAGGAGAGGGGGGAGTGGGTGGGATAGGGAACAGGCTAGCGAGAGAAGATAGGAGAGGGGTAAGGGTAGTGAAAAAGGGGGAAGGTTAGGGATTGTGGGACCAGCTGGACCAGGGGGAGGTTGGAGGCTGGTTCCTTTTTTTAAATTATTATTTAGGTGTGTGTTGGACCAGCTATAGGGGGAAGTTAGAGGCTGGTACTTTTTTTCTTTTTTATTATTATTATTATTTAGGTGTGTGTTGAACCAGTTATAGGAGGAGTTTGGAGGCTGGTTCCGTCTTTTTTTTCTTTTGGTGTGTGTTGGACCAGCTATAGGGGGGGGGTTAGAGGCTGGTTCCTTTTTTATTATTATTTACATGTGTTGATGAAGCAGCTATAGGGGGAGGTTGGTACTTTTTTTTTCTTTTTTTTTAGGCCACTTTCACACTGGAGAGGTGGATCTGTTAGTGTCTAGTTTTAGCAGTGCTTTGCTGCTGGCGGGGTGCTTTTAACCCCCCAGAAGGGGTTAAAAGAGCTTGTTTAGCGCTGCTATCAAATCGCTTATAAAGCGTTGCCCATTCATTTCAATGGACAGGGGCGGTGGAGGTGCATTGTATACACCGCTCCCGCACCATCCCAAAGATGCTGCCCTGCAGGAAATGTTTTCCTGTCCTGCAAGCGCACCACTGGAGTGTGAAAGCACTCAGGATTTCACACTGGGGCTGCAAAAGAGGCATATTACAGTGGTCCAAAGTCCTCTTTTCTGATGAGAGCAAATTTTGCATCTCATTTGTAAACCAAGGACCTAGAGTATGGAGGAAGAATGAAGAGGCACACACTGCAAGATGCTTGCATCAGCCCACCATTTTCATTTTTGGAGCTTCGGAATCACCAACTATCAATGTAGTTGGTCAAACAAGACAATTGGCTGTTCCTAGAAGAACACTCAACAAAAAGTCTGAGGAACCTTCCCAGCGACCAGGTAGGGCTATAACAACACAGGTTCCTACATTGGTGGCGGCTGCCACCTCAGTAATCAGCGGGTCCTCCCATCAGCACTCAATTTCCATTTCTGCAGCTTCTGCAGAAGCTTTAAGGTTAAGCTTTAAGGTTAATGAAAAATATCACATTCTAAAGGGAAAGGTAGAACAAGGGGGGGGGGGGAGTATGGAAAAGGGAGAGATGGAGGAAAAGAAAGAGGGGGGGGGGCATTGGGGAGAAATAAAGGGGTGTGAGGGTTCCCCCCAACCCTCACCACCCTTCTTTCCTTCAACCTCCCTTATCTCCCTCTCTCCCTCTCTCCCTCTTCCATACTCCCCCTACCCCTTGTACTATCTTTCCCTTTAGAATGTGATATTTTTGATTAACCTTAAAGCTTAATGTCTACGTTTGGCAACTCTTGGATATGAGGCAGCTTTTGGAAGACTTGGTTCGGTTCCCCACGGGCCTAGCAGGCGGTTTACCACCAACATCTCAGGCACATTTTTACAGGTGATTATGTTTGATTGATGTATTGTCGATCTACATTAAGTAATTGATTATGTTTTTAAGTTTGGAGGCCGGTAGGCTTTTGAGGCATGTGCTGGACCGGCTATAAGAGGAGGTTGGAGGCCTGTATGTTTTTGAGGCGTGTGTTGGACCGGCTATGAGGGGAGGTTGGAACTCTTTTTGTCTTCAGAGATGGGAGGAGTCTTTCCAGCTTTCTTTAGGCTTTCTCTGCTGGAGAAATCAGAACTCTTCCCACCAGTGAGGTCCTTCATGGAGAAGTCCAAGGCCTTACTCAGACGGGGTATATGAATCTGTACCCTGTGTGGGGGCTGAGTTAATCCCAAAAAGGACATCCATGCGGGTGCAGTTGCGCAGACGCACCCTGGGTGCGTTCGGGGCTGTGCACCGGCACCCACACAGATGTCACATTGGGTACAGCAGCTGCAACCCAGTTGACAGCAATGGGACTGCCTACACGGGATGCTGGAAACAGCTGTGCATCCCCATTCCGGTAAACACTGCCCTCCCATGGGGTACGGATTCATACCCCCGTGTGAATGAGGCCTAAGGGTGAATGGAATATTTAGCTCCATATATATATACACCCTTCTTTCCTTCAACCTCTCTTCTCTCCCTCTCTCCCTTTTCCATACCCCCCCTACCCCTTGTACTATCTTTCCCTTTAGAATGTGATATTTTTGATTAACCTTAAAGCTTAATGTCTACGTTTGGCAACTCTTGGATATGAGGCAGCTTATGGAAGACTTGGTTCGGTTCCCCACGGGCCTAGCAGGCTGTTTACCACCAACATCTCAGGCACATTTTTACAGGTGATTATGTTTGATTGATGTATTGTCGATCTACATTAAGTAATTGATTATGTTTTTAAGTTTGGAGGCCGGTAGGCTTTTGAGGCATGTGCTGGACCAGCTATAAGAGGAGGTTGGAGACCTGTATGTTTTTGAGGCGTGTGTTGGACCAGCTATATGGGAAGGTTGAAGGCCGGTATGTTTTTGAGGCGTGTGTTGGACCGGCTATGAAGGAAGGTTGGAACTCTTTTTGTCTTCAGAGGCGGGAGGAGTCTTTCCAGCTTTCTTTAGGCTTTCTCTGCTGGAGAAATCAGATCTCTTCCCACCAGTGAGGTCCTTCATGGAGAAGTCCAAGGCCTTACTCAGACGGGGTATATGAATCTGTACCCTGTGTGGGGGCTGAGTTAATCCCAAAAAGGACATCCATGCGGGTGCAGTTGCGCAGACGCACCCTGGGTGCGTTCGGGGCTGTGCACCGGCACCCACACAGATGTCACATTGGGTACAGCAGCTGCAACCCAGTTGACAGCAATGGGACTGCCTACACAGGATGCTGGAAACAGCTGTGCATCCCCATTCCGGTAAACACTGCCCTCCCATGGGGTACGGATTCATACCCCCATGTGAATGAGGCCTAAGGGTGAATGGAATATTTAGCTCCATATATATACACCCTTCTTTCCTTCAACCTCCCTTCTCTCCCTCTCTCCCTCTTCCATACTCCCCCTACCCCTTGTACTACCTTTCCCTTTAGAATGTGATATTTTTGATTAACCTTAAAGCTTAATGTCTACATTTGGCAACTCTTGGATATAAGGCAGCTTTTGGAAGACTTGGTTCGGTTCCCCATAGGCCTAGCAGGCTGTTTACCACCAACATCTCAGGCACATTTTTACAGGTGATTATGTTTGATTGATGTATTGTCGATCTACATTAAGTAATTGATTATGTTTTTAAGTTTAGAGGCCGGTAGGCTTTTGAGGCATGTGCTGGACCAGCTATAAGAGGAGGTTGGAGGCCTGTATGTTTTTGAGGCGTGTGTTGGACCGGCTATGAGGGGAGGTTGGAACTCTTTTTGTCTTCAGAGGCGGGAGGAGTCTTTCCAGCTTTCTTTAGGCTTTCTCTGCTGGAGAAATCAGAACTCTTCCCACCAGTGAGGTCCTTCATGGAGAAGTCCAAGGCCTTACTCAGACGGGGTATATGAATCTGTAACCTGTGTGGGGGCTGAGTTAATCCCAAAAAGAACATGCATGCGGGTGCAGTTGCGCAGACGCACCCTGGGTGCGTTCGGGGCTGTGCATCGGCACCCACGCAGATGTCACATTGGGTACAGCAGCTGCAACCCAGTTGACAGCAATGGGACTGCCTACACGGGATGCTGGAAACAGCTGTGCATCCCCATTCCGGTAAACACTGCCCTCCCATGGGGTACGGATTCATACCCCCATGTGAATGAGGCCTAAGGGTGAATGGAATATTTAGCTCCATATATATAGAATGTAGTTTAGGGTAAGTTTGGATTTCTTCTGGAGGCGCTTTAAGTGGACAGAACTGATTTACTCCGCTCAGCGGGGGTGGGCTTTAGAGAACAGAGGCCGCATATGGGCAGCACAGAGGCTTAGGGGTTAGCCTTGCAGCACTGGGGTCCTTGTTTCAGATTTTGACCAGGACACTATCTGCATGGAGTTTGCATGTTCTCCCTGTGATTGCGTGGGTTTCCTCCGGGTACTCCGGTTTCCTCCCACACTACAAAGACATGCTACCTTGCGTTGGTGGTGCAGTGGTGAGCATAGCTGCCTTCCCAGCAGCTGACCCGGGTTTGATTCCCGGCCAACGCCATCTCCAGTACTTGGGGTCCTCAGAGAGAAAAGCGCTATACAAGGTCAATGCTGAGTATATATTAGCAGTGAAATAAAGAATGAAGTGAATGTGTGGTATGTTTGAGGAAGAAAATGTTCCCCCAGAATCTATAGAAGGTGAACTCAGCAACTTGTAGAAGAAGCTTAGGCTGTGCTCACACCTAGGCCTTCCGGATCGCGGTGGAATTAATGCAATTCCTGTATTACCGGAAAACATGGGATACGCTTGTGATCCGTTACTTTCAATGGCACCCTAATCATGGACAATATTGTCACCTGACAAGTCGCACAAACAAAACCGTGGGACGCCTGTTTCCCAAAAGCAGTCCTGCAATTTTGTCACGAGATTTGTCAGGCAACAATCACAGCAAAATCACGCCTCGATTGGGGTGATGTTGAAAGCAAACGGATCGCAAGCACGTCCCGCGTTTTGCAGCGATTTGGGTGTCAGGAACACCTAGGTGTGAACAAAGCCTCGCCGTGTCCATCGTATGACAAGAACTTCCTGCACAGACGTCCCCCCAGCAGGAATATTACCACCCCTACTCACCCAGCAGGAATATTACACCAATACTCCCCCCAGCAGGAATATTACACCCATACTCCCCCAGCAGGAATATTACACCAATACTCCCCCCAGCAGGAATATTACACCCATACTCCCCCAGCAGGAATATTACACCCATACTCCCCCAGCAGGAATATTACACCAATACTCTCCCCAGCAGGAATATTACACCAATACTCCCCCCAGCAGGAATATTACACCCATACTCCCCCAGCAGGAATATTACACCAATACTCCCCCCCAGCAGGAATATTACACCAATACCCCCCCAGCAGGAATATTACACCCATACTCCCCCAGCAGGAATATTACACCCCTACTCCCCCAGCAGGAATATTACACCAATACTCCCCCCAACAGGAATATTACACCCATACTCCCCCAGCAGGAATATTACACCAATACTCCCCCCAGCAGGAATATTACACCCATACTCCCCCAGCAGGAATATTACACCCATACTCCCCCCAGCAGGAATATTACACCCATACTCCCCCAGCAGGAATATTACACCAATACTCCCCCCAGCAGGAATATTACACCCCTACTCCCCCAGCAGGAATATTACACCAATACTCCCCCCAACAGGAATATTACACCCATACTCCCCCAGCAGGAATATTACACCAATACTCCCCCCAGCAGGAATATTACACCCCTACTCCCCCAGCAGGAATATTACACCAATACTCCCCCCAACAGGAATATTACACCCATACTCCCCCAGCAGGAATATTACACCAATACCCCCCCAGCAGGAATATTAAATCCATACTCCCCCCAGCAGGAATATTACACCGATACGCCCCCCCAGCAGGAATATTACTCCCATACTCCCCCCAGCAGGAATATTGCACCGACACCCCACCATCCTGACACTGATGGGGATCTCTACTGACCTATTGTGTGCCTATAACAGGAATCCTGCTGCAGGTATCTGGGAACATTTCATAGCCAGCATCACTATACTTTCTCCTTCTATCAGCATGTTCCCTGTCATCATATTGGCACACAATTCCTCTGGGCTCCTGCAAATAAAAAAAATAATAATAATAATATTTAACCACTTAAGCCCCGGACCATTTGGCTGGCCAAAGACCAGAGCACTTTTTGCGATTCGGCACTGCAACTTTTTAACTGACAATTGCACGGTCGGGCGACGTGGCTCCCAAACAAAATTGACGTCCTTTTTTTCCCCCACAAATAGAGCTTTCTTTTGGTGGTATTTGATCACCTCTGTGTTTTTTTTTTTTTGCGCTATAAACAAAAAAGAGAGACAATTTTGAAAAAAAGCAATATTTTTTACTTTTTGCTATAATAAATATCCCCAAAAAATATATGAAAAAAATTTTTTTTCCTCAGTTTAGGCAGATATGTATTCTTCTACATATTCTTGGTAAAAAAATCGCAATAAGCGTTTATTGATTGGTTTGCGCAAAAGTTATAGCTTCTACAAAATGGCATTTTCATTAATAATTTTTTTTTACTAGTAATGGCGGCAATCAGCGATTTTTATCATGACTGCGACATTATGGTGGACAGATCAGAGACTTTTGGGACCATTCACATTCATACAGCGATCAGTGCGATAAAAAATGCATTGATTACTGTGTAAATGTGACTGGCAGTGAAGGGGTTAACCAGGAGGGGGCGCTGTAGGGGTTAAGTGTGTCCTAGGGATGTGTTCTAACTGTAGTGGGGATGGGCTACGTGTGGCACGACACTGATCACCGCTCCCGATCACAGGGAGCTGTGATCAGTGTCCTGTCACTATGAAGAATGGGGAAATGCTTGTTTACATCAGCATTTCCCCATTCTTCCTCTCCGTGAGACGATCGCGGGTATCCCTGCGGACATCGAGTCCGCGTGTCCCAAAGCGTGCCGTTGGGTGCAATGAGTGCCGTTGTGGTGTGCTGGTCTGGGGGTAAAGCAGGCAGTGAAGAGGTAAGTAAATAGCAAGCTGGTCCAAACTGAATATTTAACCACTTGCGGACCGCTCACCATACATAAAGTGCTCTGTGCCAGATTTCATACCTAGTACATGATCTGACGCTACCGGGTCTGGGGATTGCGTGCGCCGCCGGCAACCCAGCAGGTAGCGCAGACTCGATGTCTGCCGGCCCCTGCAGAATATACAGTACACAGGCAGAATGGCGATCTCCCTATGTAAACAAAGCAGATCGCTGTTCTGTTAGAAGGGAAGGTATTGATCCTGTGTGTCTACAAAGCAAGAAAATAGATCAATGTCTTCCTCTAGTCAAAGCACCTCCCCCACAGTGAGAAAGCACAGGCTAGGAACAATTTAATCAATGTACATTTTAGGGGATTTTTTTTTTTTTTACCAAAGACATGAAGCAGAAAACATATTGGAATAAATTGATGAAGAAATTTGATGTGTTACTTTTTTTTATTGGCTGATTTATAGCAGAAAGTAAAAAATATTGTTTTTTTTTCTTCAATTTTTTTTTTTTATAGTGCAAAAAAATAAAAACTGCAGAGGTGGTAAAATACCACCAAAAGAAATCTCTATTTGTGGGAAAGAAAAAGGACATCAATTTTATTTGGGAACAGTGTCGCACGACCATGCAATTGTCAGTTAAAGTAATCCATTGCCATATAGCAAAAAATGGCCTGGTCATGAAGGGGGGTAAATTTTCCGGAGGTCAAGTGGTTAAACTTCACTAAAACCCGGAGTTAGGCTTTAACAGAGCAAAAAAGGATAAATAGGAGAACTAGATTGTTAGTGGTTTGTATGCCCTTTTAGAATGGCGGATTTATGAAATGTTAATGAATTTCTCCTGCGGTAATGGGAGCCGGGTATGTGCCAACAGATGGAGCCCGGGATAATAATATAGACAGCGCTATTACAGGCTCCGCCTCCCATCCTGCAGGGGGCACGTCACCCCTCCCCCACCATGCCAGCACTTGGCATACAGCAGGATTATCTATATTTATCTTGTACTCCATTCTTGTATATATTAAACTACATTACTGAAGCCCCGGCCCTAAAACGATGGGGGGGGCCACATTTCCCTTTTTATCTAATAAAGGGTTTCTCAGGGGGAGGAGCCGCTCTGGGTGGTCAATGTGGATGGTGAAGCAGCTTGAGACAAGTCACCCTGACCTTACCAAACATGAACAGATCGGTGAAATGGGCCATTTATTGATACCCAGGGGACATCAAAGAAGTTTAGTTACATTATTTAAAAAAAAAAAATAAACTAAATCAGCACAAGGGATGATATTTACATTCCACAAGCAGTGTCCCTTGTACTGGTTGCTGCTGTATGTGTTGAAGTCTTCCATCTTCTGCTCTCACCTCCCCCCTCGTGTCAGTAAATGTCCAGCAGTGTTGCAGGGGTTAATACAGTCACTGGACCGGTCATAAGCCCTCATCAAGAGTGCCGACTATGCTTGCCCTTCCCCACCTCCCCTCCTCCAATCATAGTTGCTGTACTATAGCTTCCATGAATGAAAAGCGCTCTATGAATGGAAGGAAAGGATGAAGGAATGAAAGATCTACCTCCTCCATTCATAGAGTATTTTCATTGATGAAAGCTATGGTAGCACTTTTATGAATGGAGAAGGAGAGAAGGGTGGGCAGTCCTGAGGAGAGATTATGGCGGGTCCAGTGGCTGGAGAGCAGAGGATGGAAGATTTCCATAAAGACAGCAGACACCAGCACAAGGGACACTTCTCACTAAATGGAAGTACCGTCCCTTGTGCTGATTAAAAGAGACGTAAAGGTTTTGGGTTCTTTCCATATTTATACTTATGTAGGTGGATGAAGCATCGGTCCCCCGGTGCCTCTACACTGAGAATGGAGCGATCGAACACCACTGTAATGCACCTTGTGTGTGCATTGCTTACCTAAAGAGAGATGGCGCCAGGATGCCGTATGGGAAGAAAGCAAGCCGGCGGAGGCAGTGCGATGCTTTGCGCAATGTACTACTGGGAAACCTTGGGTCCTGCCATTCATGTGGCTGTTCCTTGACACGTACCACCTACCTAAACATTGTTGGCGACCAGCTACACCCCTTCATGAAAACAGTATTTCCTGGTGGCACTGACCTCTTTCAGCAGGATAATGCCCCCTGCCACACTGCACAAATGTGTTTTGAGATGTTCATTTGACCTCTGAATTCTCCAGATCTCAATCCAATTGAGCATCTGCGGAATGTGCTGGAAAAACAAGTCCGCTCCATGGAGGCCCAACCTCACATCTACAAAAATAAAGGGATTTGCTACTGACAGTGCCCGATACCACAACCTTCAGAGGTCTGGTGGTCTAGTTCTATATATACAGTGGGGACGGAAAGTATTCAGACCCCCTTACATTTTTCACTCTTTATTATATTGCAGCCATTTGCTAAAATCATTTAAGTTCATTTTTTTCCTCATTAATGTACACACAGCACCCCATATTGACAGAAAAAAACACAGAATTGTTGACATTTTTGCAGATTTATTAAAAAAAGAAAAAGTGAAATATCACATGTGAAAAATTGAGTGAAAAATTTAAGGGGGTCTGAATACTTTCCTATATATAGGAAGCAATATACATTGGCGCGGAAGTGAATCTGTACACAGGAAGTAGGTGTGTGTTTTGAGGCCAAATCATTTAGACATACACACATGACCCACACAAACACCACCTCATGTAAAAATAAATAAAAAATTATCTTAATTTGCAAACAAGGATCATCTCTTCCTCAGAGAACAGTGAGCGGGGCATAGTGGTGGGAAGAAATTAGCAGCAGTACAAGCAACTTCCTGTAGGGGCGTGATGTCATTCCTGTGTGCTGGCCACGGCTTCCGGGAACCAGATATGTGCCACGGGTACATATAGGGTTGCCACCTTTTCTTCAAGTCAAACCCGAACATTTTTGCCGCGCACAACATTTTTTTTATAGTATAAACTATACATATATTTTGCTATTAATGTGGAGTTCCACCCACTTTTACAACTCTTCAGCATCCCTCACTAAACTGTGCACTGTAAACGAATTGGATATTTGAAAAAAAAAATTCTCAGCACTTACTGTATATCTGCTGTATTCATTTTTCCCTTCCTCTTCCCTGGCCGTGGCCCATCGCATCGTTTCCTGTTTGCAATGCCTTCTGGGAAGGGGTGGCAACTTCCTCTGACACTGCCGTTGCTATGGAAACCTGACCTGAAACCTATTACACTGCTTGTGCTGCACTGAGCATGTGTGAGATCTGCAAGGATGAGATCCAGGAAGAAATACAGTCTGGCTTCAGATGCCCACACTTAAGATGGCCACGGCCTGCTGTAAGTTTATAAAATAACAAACTACTGCTATAAACTAACAAAACAGACCTTAGTTTACAGACTAACTTTACTAGAATACATTAAGCTTGTGTATTATAGGGGTATTTTTATTTAAAAAGTATAATTTCGGCTGGAACACCACTTTAACCAGTTACCAACCGGCCCATAGCCAAATGACGGCTGCAAGGCGGTTGGATAACTCTGGGAGCACGTACTATGACGTGATCCCGTAAAACTGCACGGGAACATCTGATCTGATCGCGGCCGTTTACCATGTGATCGCTCCGTCAAATGACAGAGTGATCACTTGTAAACAAACCGGCGTCATGTCATGACGTCGGTTCCTCCCTCCCCTCTCTGTACCGATCGGTACAGAGGGGGAGGGATCGGATGGCAGCAGCACTGTGGGCTGGATGTGTAGTACCCACAGCGCTGCTCTGTGACATGTGCAATCAACAGCCATGGATCCATCCATCCATGCTCAGCCATCCCTCCATGCTCAGCATTACCCTGCACTACTCTGCAATACTCTGAAATTCCCTGTGCAATACCCTGTGCAATACTCTGCAATTCCCTGTGCAATACTCTGCAATTCCCTGTGCAATACTCTGCAATTCCCTGTGCATTACTCTGCAATACCCCGCAATACTCTGCAATACTCTGCAATACTCTGCAATACCCCGCATAACTCTGCAATACCCCGCAATACTCTGCAATACTCTGCAATACTCTGCAATACCCCGCATAACTCTGCAATACCCTGCAATACTCTGCAATACCCCGCAATGCCCTGCAATACCCCGCAATACTCTGCAATGCTCTGCAATACCCTGCAATACCCCGCAATAATCTGCCATACCCAGCCATACTCTGCAATACCCAGCCATACTCTGCAAAACCCAGCCATACTCTGCAAAACCCAGCCATACTCTGCCATACCCAGCCATACTCTGCCATACTCGGTGATACCCAGCCATATTTTGCCATACCCAGCCATGCTCAGCCATGCTCAGCTATACTCGGCTGTACTCGGCCTCTGTATGTGGACAGGCTGTGGAAGTCTCACATATGTGGTATCGCCGTACTCAGGAGGAGTAGGAGAATCTATTTTGGGGTGTCATTTTTGGTATGTACATGCTATGTGTTAGAAATATTGTATAAATGGACAACTTTGTGTTAAAAAAAAATGCGTTATAACCACTTCCCACCCGGCTGCTGTCATACGACGTCCTTGACTTTGTGCTGGGATATCTGAATGATGGGTGCAGCTACAGGCATCATTCAGATATCAGCTTTTTCAGCCGGCAATTCCCTACACCATAAGAATGATCATAGCAGCTGTTCCACTGCTTGATAGTTCTTACGGGAGGCGAGAGGGGACGCCCCCCCCCCCCACCACCACCACCCTCCGGTGCTTCTACAGACTCACCGCTATGATCGAAGCCAGGATTGTTTTTTTTTAATTTTGATTTCAGGCTTCCCAGCCTAGAGGTGAGATGTGGGGTCTTATTGACCCCATATCTCACTGTAAAGAGGACCTGTCATGCCACATTCCTATTACAAGGATGTTTAGAAGGTTTTTTATCTTAATGCATTCTATGTATTAAGATGAAAAGCTTTCTGTGTGCAGCAGCACCCCTAATACTTACCTAAACCCCATTTAGTTCCAGCGATGTTGCACGAGACACTAGGCTGGCCAGGACTCCCCTTCTCATTGGCTGAGACACCATTGGCTCTGGCTGCTGTCAATCAAAGTCAGTCAGCCAATCAGGAGAGAAAGGGGGCAGGGACAGGTAGCAGCTCTGTGTCTGAATGGACCCACGGAGCTGCGACTTAGCTCGGGTCCCCCCCCCCCCTGTAGCAAGCTTCTTGCTTGGGGGCACTCAACAGAAGGGAGGGGCTAGGAGCACAGAAGAGAGACCCGAGAAGAGGAGGATCGGGGCTGCTCTGTGCAAAACCATCACACAGAGCAGGTAAGTACAACAGGTTTGCCATTTTAAAGGAAAAAAAAAAGAGACTTTACTATTACTTTAAGTGCATGCATCCCATATACTTGTGGCATGACCCCCTTTATTTGAATAGGTCACACCAGCTGCTGCATACATAATGCTGTTAAACCACTTGCTGACCATATAACTTACATATACAGCAGCAAAGTACGGGATCGTGCACTTGCAGGTCTGGGGTGCGCATGCATGCCACTGGCGGCCCTCTACCACTGTGATTATACACACCGGGAGCTGATCTGCTGGTACTGCAGGATCTCAATGTCCACCGGCACCCACCGATCCTTCGGTACTGAGGGAGAACGATGGTCTGTAAACAAGGCAGATCGCCGTTCTGTCAGTATAGAAGGGATGGATCCTGTGTTCCTGCAAAGCAGGGAGAAGGATTTATGTCTCCCCTAGTGAAAGTACCTCCCATAGTACACAGAAACACAGGCTAGGCACACCATTAACCCTTTGATCGCCCCTGTTAAATCCTCCCAGCCAGTGTCATTAGTACAGTGACAGTGCATATTTTTAGCACTGATCACTGTATTAGTGTAACTGGTCCCCAAAAAGTATCAGTGTCCCGATTGTCCACCAAAATATTGCAGTCCCACTATTAGTCGCTGATCGCCGCCATTACTAGTAGAAAACATTAATTAATAAAAATATCCCATAGTATTTAGACGCTATAACTTTTGCACAAACCAATCAATATACGCTTATTGGGATTTTTTTTACCAAAAATATGTAGCAGAATACATATTGGCCTAAATTGATGAAGAAATTCGATTTTTTACATTTTTTCTATTGGATATGTTTCATAGCAGGAAGTAAAAAAAAATATTGTTTTTTTCTGTTTATAGCGCAAAAAATGAAAACTGCAGCGATGATCAAATAGCACCTAAAGAAAACTCTGTGGGAAAGAAAGGACATCAATTTTAATTTGGGTACAGCGTCGCAACGATCGCACAATTGTCAGTTGAATTAACGCAGTCCCGTATTGCAAAAAACGGCCTGGTTATGAAGCCGGGTAAATCTTTTGGAGGGCAAGTTGTTAAATTTGTGTACAGCCCAGAGTGGCTGCATTTCTGTGTTCACATGGGCAGTAAAACCACGGCTTAATGGCCTGCCTTTACAACCCCCTGGCTGTTTGTGTGAACGAGCCCAAAAAGTGTCAGACAGTCTCTAGATTCCTGTGGTGTGACAAATGAATGTGCTGGTCATAGACATGTATAGGACTTTGTGCCATGGAGGTATGGTGACGCTGACAGCGCAATGACAACTAATGACTCTTCTGTGGCCCCATTCAGGGTGATCCCTGTCATTGTTCAAATATGGCCATTTGTTTACATTCAGCTGTCTGCTGGGGAATCTCCTGGCCAGCAGCTGAATGGGGCCAGGAATATACAGTATCATTAGTTAATAGGAAACCAGTGGCTGCCAGCATCCTAGCAACCACAAGCCCCTGTGGTTGTGGACTTGTATTCCCCATAGACCATGGGTTGTGTCTCTACCTTCAGGTGATCCGAGTCTCACGGAGTGGGTTTGTGTATATGAGGGTGCACTGGGGGCATTCCCCACAAATATTTTGCTAGAGTCCTTATCGCTTTTTTTGGAGTGCATTGACGGCCACTTGAAATCATTCACCTTCAGGTTATACAGCCGCCTACAGGATTGGACACTGGCAGACATCCCAACCTGCAAAAACTCATTTCAGGGAGGTGGCGCTCCGCACCCGCATACTACTCTGCTTCAGTTATCACAGGACACAGGAGCGATCTCGCTCACTGTGTCCAATTTAGAAAAGGAAGGGGTCGGTAAATTACATATTTACCCAGCCCCTTCCTCCTCTCTCCATCCTGACAGGTCGCCCTCAGCCGGTGGGAGAGGAGAGGAGAGAAGCCAGCTGCGGGGGACGAGGAGAATGGGGGGGGGGGGGGCAGAGAAGGACAGGGGACCAGAATAGCAGCACACAGGGAACAGCGGGGAACAGCTGTGAACACCGATCTCCCTGCGTAGCTTTTTAGCTGACAGCCGCAGCAGGGAGAGAAGGAGAAGCAGCTGTCAGCTAAAAATCTATACAGGGAGATTGGTGTTCACAGCTGTTCCCCACCGCACCGATCATTCCCGGGAGGCGCTTGCGGGTGCCGCTGCAGAAATGCGGGAGACTCGCAAATGCGGGAGACTTGGGATGTCTACACTGGCAAACAAAAAACTGTGTCAGTCCAAGATGTCTCCCTTCCTTCTATCAGAATGGCTCAGTTTTATAGTAAAGCAGTACAAAGAGCAGGATTATGAATACATAGAAGTGGGATCTGTGTCCCTCCATGAATGCCAAGAAAAGGATTTTACAGTGAGCACAAAATTCTTTTTGCCTTTCTCATCCATTGAGGGACATAGGATGTCATCAGTATGCCCAAAAGCAGTCAAACTGTGGGGAGGAAACACAGCGAACAATGCTAACAGGCCCAGGAAAACTAAGGATTGTTGGTAGATCAAAAAGGCTATAGTTCAACCAGGCCCTAATATTAAGGCCTGGTTGAACTATAGCCTGTAAAATGAAAATTAATGGACTTCCTCTTATAAGATTACGTGAATGATGTGTTTATTTCTATGTAAAATTTAATAAAAATTATAATTTGAAAATTATAAATTAATAATTATAAATTATAATTTGAAAAAAGGCACCTGAAGGTCCTTATACACAGAGCTGGCAACAGACGAGGCCTCAACATCCAGTCATGAATCTAGTGGAGCAGGGTTTTCCCAACCTCTTACTACAAACCAGGACAAGGGGTGGGCAGGAGGGGAAGTTGCCCTGGGCACAATGGTTTATTGCAGGGATGAGTGCCCCCCCTGTGAAGAGTTCCTTCTATTACAAGGCTTACAGGAGTAGTGACAGCAGCATCACTACTATTGTAAGCCAAGCACTGGGAGTAATGAGGAGAGAAGCCAGGAGCAGATCCCCTAAGCATGCATATCATAAACTGGAAGGGGGGACACAACTTTGACCTGGGTGCTGAATGATCTAGTCCCGGCACTACTGTCAAAAGTTCACGTTTTGGTAATTTCTCTTAGAAAAAATAGCTGTGATAAATACCAAACCCTGAACGTTGATTTGAAGCACTTGTTCTAGGTGAAGAAAATCTTGAAAACACAAGCTTTTGGGGCTACTTGAGGACTTAGGTTGGGAACATTTGTAGTAGCTTATGTCTTGACAGGAAAAGGTGGAACTCAGTCCTTGTGTCCTAATTGTGGTGAAAGGCCAGAAAGAAATCCTAGGCCTCAATACCACCCTGTTCCTACGCAAAAGCAGAAAGGGTTCCTCGCAGGATAAAGCAGTCTAGACGCTTGCCTCACAGAGGTACTGACTAAAAGAAATACCAATTTGTGGGTGAAAACACAGAGGGGTGTCTGATATGGGTTAAATGGCAATTTCTGAAGCGCATAGTGAACCAGATTACATCACAGGTCCTTGGACACCTCTGAATGTCCAGACATTGCCAGCTGAAGAAGTCTGCCTGACAATCATCTGGGCCTGGGATGTAAATGGAGGACAAGACTGAAATGTTGTGCCCATGACAGGAGTTAATCTACCTCTCTTTCCATGTCGAGACTTCTAGTTCCTTACTGATGTAGGCCACTGCTGTGGTGTTTTCCGACTGAATCTAAATTTGGATGGCCCTCCTGCAGGATTGTCCAGCACTGCACAGACATCAACAATGCCTGCAACTACAGTAGGTTGATTGAAAAATTAGGCTGGGTTCACATATGTGCGAATTGGATGAGTCTAATGTGCATTTCACACGAACATCCCCCTCACTTTGGAAATCAGGAACACACCTTCATGCAGAGAAAGGCTTGTGTGAGGGTTTGTCTGACTTTGAGCCCAAGACCTTGTGGGTGGAACGGGAGCCAAGCTGGGGGTTGTGGATGGTGCAGGAGTGGACTTTTTCCTGACTGACATGGAGGGAGCAGACTTTACAGTTTGAGGAAGATGGGTGATCTTACCAGCAGTAGCATCCTTGATAATGGTATCCAGAAGACACGTTGCTTCTTCCTCAAAAATGTACAACAGCAAGATTCCACATTCTGACAATGACTGATGAGAGCAGAGGGGAGTTCTTTCTGTGTTGCCAGTATTCCAAAAGGGATATTACCTCTACGTGGACAACTTTTACACAAGCCTGCCCCTTTTCCGCCACCTTTTACCTCCATAAAACTTTAGGCTGCGGTACAACACGAACAAACTGGAAAGGCTTCCCACAAAGGCTGGGGCCCACGGGGCTACAAGGGGGAGTCAGTGAGTTTGGGTAATGAAGTTTTGGCCCTGAAATGGAAGGATAAGCAAGATGTGTATGTCCTATCCTCCATCCACGACGACACCTCAGTAGAAATCCAGTTTCAAAAGCCTGTGTGCATGCACGATTATAATCAATTCATGAGAGGATGTGTATTATATTGACCAAATGTTACAGCCCTATCTTGCAATCAGAAGGTCCCACCACTGGTACAAAAAAGTTGCCATTTACCTCCCCCCAATTAGCAATTTATAATTCCTATGTCATCTATCATAAGTCTATCATCAGAAAGACTTGCCTCCTTTTTCAGATTTGAAGAGGATATTGTCACAGCCTTTATCTACCAGGAAGGCACTCCATTCGCTCTGATGCAGTGAACAGGGTACATGAGAGACAATTCTCAGATAATATCCTATCACAAAAACAGGCCAAAGATGCCAAAATTGTCCAGTATGCAGCAGAGATGGAGTAAGGTTGATACCAGAATTCATTGTCCCCAATGTCCCTCCAAACCGGGCCTATGCATAGAGGACTGCTTCCAACACTACCACACTTCACCAAGATATTAGTGATGATATGGTGAACGTTTCTCTGTATGTAATGTCCTCTTTGTTAACAAGTTCTTGCTGCCTGGACTGACCATTTGCCTTCATACAGACCCTGGCTAGTTTATTGACCATGTTTCTGCTTTTAGCCTGAACTGACCTCAACCTAGTAATGACCAAGTTTTTACCTGCTGCCTGGACTTATCTTTTGCCTGCTGTCACAGTGCGAAGTCCTGCCACTGTGGTAGTGGGACTGAAGAGAATACAGGGGTCTCACCTAAGCAAAGTGAGGGGCTTTAGAGTAGTGTTTTCAAGTGGAGAAAATTAAGCCTTTTGTTTTCTCGAGTTTTGTAATTCAGTTCAGGGTCTGGAGTCTTCAAAGAGCTTTGGGTAAGTAGACGCCTCTAACCGTGGCCATAAGCCTGATGTTTCTGCTTGCTGCCTGGGCCAATCCTTTGGCTATTAGCTGATGTCATCGCCTGCTGCCTGGACCAATGCTTTGACTGTTTGCTCACCACATCTCTATGTCTCACTAACTACGTTTTTGCGAGACACCAGTCCCACCCTTGGACAACTGCACTACTAGAACCACAGTTAATCATTTGTTTGCCCTTTGCTCAGCCTCCTGTACTTTCCAGCCAGTGATTATAACATTGTCCTATGCAGTCATATACCAGTAGGTTAGGGCTGCTTTTCTTTTAGGAAAAGGGACTGCTGTAGGTGAAGCTACACTATGCTATATTCACTAACCACTCCTACAGAGACGACCATTATAGTACATTGTGTTTTTTTTTTTTTTTTTAAATACAGTGTTGGTTGATTTTTGTGATACACAAGTTGCAATGCCAGGTACATAAATGAGTCCAGACATTGAAAAGGACTTACAAATGTGGCATCCCCATACTTGGGAGGAGTAGCAGAATGTATTTTGGGGTGTAATTCTATGAAGACTCATCAGTCACTTTATTAGGTACACCTGTTCAATTGCTTGATAACGCAAATTGCTAATCAGCCAGTCATATAGCAGCAACTCAATGCATTTAGGCATCTAGACGTGGTGAAGAGCACTTGCTGATGTTCAAACCGTGCATAAGAATGGGGGGTGGGGTGGGGTGGGGGGGAGCTGATTTCAGTGACTATGAACTTGGCATGGTTGTTGGTGCCAGACAGCCTGGTCTGAGTATTTTAAAAACTGCTGATCTACTGGGATTTTCACACACAACCATCTGTAGGGTTTATAGAGAATGGTCCGAAAAAGAGAAAATATCCAGTGAGCGGCGGTTGTGAGGCCTTATTGATGTCAGGTGAGAATGGGCAAACTGGTTTGAGATGATAGAAAGGCAACAGTAACGCAAATAACCACTCGTTAAAACCAAGGTATGCAGAATACCATCTCTGAACACATCGGACCTTGAAGCAGATGGGCTACACTGGGTGCCACTCCTGTCACCCAAGCACAGGATCAAAAGAAGAAATGGCCGCACTCTGTACGGGGTACGAAATTCTTTTATTCAGAACATCCCAAAGTGTTGACAGAAAGCTTGTAGATGCATTTCACACACTCCAAGTGTGCTGTCATTAGGTTAGGTAATGACTAAGCACACTTGGAGTGTATGAAATGCATCTACCAGCTTTCTGTCAACACTTTGGGATGCTCTGAATAAAAGAATTTTGATCAAGTACAGCGTGCGGCCATTTCTTCTTTTGACTATATGCGGTGGAGAGCAGAGACGGGCACCTGTCCAGATCATCAGGCTTCTAAAACCTCACCTGGAGCGAGTCTTCTTGTTTGGATACCTAAGCAAAAGAAACTGAGGCTATATTTCATAGAGGCTCACCAAAATTGGACAATAGAAGATTGGAAAAAATGTTGCCTGGTCTGATGAGTCTCGATTTCAGCTGCGACATTTGGATGGAAGGGTCAGAATTTGGCGTAAACAACATGAAAGCATGGATCCATCCTGCCTTGTATCAAACGGTTCAGGCTGGTGGTGTAACGTTGTGAGGGATATATTCTTGGCCCCTTATTACTAATTGAGCATTGTTTAAACACCACGGCCTACCTGAGCATTGTTGCTGATCATGTCTATTCCTTTATGACTACAGTGTACCCATCTTCTGATGGCTCCTTCCAGCAGGGATAATGCACCATGTCACAAAGCTCAGATCAACTCACCACTAGTTTCTTGAACATGACAATGAGGTCACTGTACTCCAATGGCCTCCACAGTCACCAGATCCCAATCCAATAGAACACCTTTGGGATGTGGTGGGAGGGGAGATTTGCATCATATATGTACAGCTGACAAATCTGCAGCAACTGTGTGAGGCTATCATGTCACTATGGACCAAAATCTCTGAGGAATGTTTCCAACACCTTGTTGAATCTATGCTACGAAGCGTTAAGGCAGTTTTGAAGGTAAAAGGAGGTCCAACCTAGTACTAGCAAGGTGTATCTAAGTGGCCAGGGAGTGTGTTAAAAATAGGTTATTAAATTGACGGCAACCGTGATAACGTTACAAGTCAGACCCCTTTCCAACATGTTTTTGCGTCAATAATCATCAGCAGGGGAATAGAAGCATCATACTTCTGTTCCCCTGATGACGTGCAACACATCAGGAGGGGCTTGACTTGTAACACCATCAGGCCCGCCGAAGCAGCATTTGTATTGTGTGTTGACTTGATATTAAATTGTAAGTATCTGTCTCTATTTTAAAGAAATGCTGTAGTACCAGTTTTACACTGAGCGACCTCTATTCCTTTCCCCAATATGTTTTTTTAATGATCTCTGGTCTGGCATAACAACTATGTGAGATTCACGGTTTCATAATGTTTAATTCGTGTTTTTCTACATTTGTTTTTGGACACATTTAGACCCGGTTCACACTACCGCGACTGGGGCTCAGACTTGTCAGACCTCAAGCCGCTTGACATCAGAAGTTCCTTTATAGTTAATGAGAGCCGTCTTAATGTACACTACTGAAGTCGCTCCGACTTCAGAAAAGGTTCCTGCACTACTTCATAGTGACTTGTACCCATAGATTTCAATGGAAGTCGCCTCCAAGTCGGATCTCCCACCTATATTGAAGCGACTTTACAGGAAAAGAAAATAGTTTAGCCAGGCAAACCCCGCCCTCCCAGAGAGCTGATTATTCTGTGATTGGCCAAAGTCGCTTGTCCTGGAGGCAACTTTAAGTCACGTTGTAAGTTGTTCAAAGTCGCCTTGCAAAGTTGCGCTGTAAGTCATGTTGCCCCTGTGTGAACCAAGCCTTATACATTTGTTTGGATGTGCACTTATTTTGTGTATACAATTTGTATATCATCATTTATTCAGGGGAGTGCAGCTCTTGACACAATCTTTACAAGAAAACACACATTTTTATTTTTATTTTATTACATAATTTTCCCAAAAATTGTGACAAATTACAACTTAAAAAAAACTCACCCTGCCTCCTATTAAATACCGTGGACTGTCTACTTAGCTTTCACAGACTAAATATACACTGATTTGGGTTATTTTTAACCAAAGAAATGGAGCAGATCAAATTTTGGCCTAAATTTAAAAGAAAGATTACTTATTTGCAAAATCTTATAACAAAGCAAAAAATTTTTAACCAAATTTTATTTTTTTTCATTCATATAGCAAAAAAACACAAACAAAAAAACCCCATTGGTCATAAAATGACACCAAAAGAAAGCTGTTAAAAGAAAAAAGTTTAATTTGGGTACAGCATTGCATTACTGAGTAATTGTCATGCAAGGTGTGACAGCAGTGAAATCTTAAAATTGGCCTTGGCAGGAAGCGGGTGAATGTGTCCAGTATTCAAGTGGTTACACACACGAGCATCATCCACCAATAAGGTGACCACTTTCTTAAAGCGTAGCTCCACCCAATTGGTGATGGTCCACTTTAAGGTCTCCTTTCCCCTCCTCTTTACATAATGGAACTTTTATTTAGCGGGGCAGGTACCTGGTTTTGACAGGGACCCCCTCCCACCGCCTAGGTGTTCCAAGCAGAAGCTCTCCTACCCCCTCCCTCCTCGCTGTCTCCTTGGGACAAGTCACAAGTTCCAGAGGACTGCAGGACCATTCACAAAGTGCAGCACAGCAGGCACCTGGCTGTGAAGGCACAAGCGGTCACAGCCAGGTGCCCAGTTTAGGCCCCGGTACCAGAACACTGATGGAAAGAACAGCTCAGGTAAGCACATTACTGGGAGAGGTGAGTGTGTTTATTGAAAGTCAGCAGCTACAAGTTTTGTAGCTGCTGACTTTTAATAAACACAAATTTGACTGGAGCTCCTCTTTAAAGTGTAAGTTCACCTTATAGTTTTCTGCAAAAGGTGAACTTACCCTTTAAACTGGGGCACTGCCAGATCCACAGTGGAATCAAACCACTTTATAAAAAAGTCCTCTTCAGATACAATGCTAATAACCTATCAGAGTGTTCATTTCTGTAAAGGAAGACTTTGAACAACAGGTACACCAGAAAGGGCCATCATGCCTCAACTTTTGCTTGTAACCGTCAGCCTTGCAATGTCTCATGGGACTTTTAGTTCTGCAACAGCTGGAGGGCCACAGGTTGAGAACCTATGGTCTAAATGAAACAATCTGGCAACAGCATTGGTAGAAGCAACAGGCTGATCATCTCGTTCCAGAGTGGTGATCAATAAAAGCCAAAATGGTCTCCTTTTGTTCGGGAGGAATGGCAGAAGATGGAGACTCCTAAAAGGCAAGGTCAGCCAATGACTGGAGCGTCTCACCAGCTGCCAAGGCCACAGCCAGATCAGATATAAAAATCTACGAAGGTATGGGAGTGAGCTTGTGACCTCTGGTCAAGTTCAGCAAATACCTGATTGTGCCATAAAGTCTTGTAGTAAAAAAGCCTCAGCTGAGTGGGCAGAAGCTCTGGCCACACCCAACAGAGCAAATGAAGACTCCAAAGATGGGATAGATGGGCAACATGATTCCAGGCTGCACTGGTAGGCATGCTGCATACAGCATGAGAACTGTTAGGAATTATAGGCAAGATGGTCTGGGTTCAGTCTACTATGTCTAAAATCAGACATACAGAGGTTGATTTACTAAAAATGGAGTACAAAATCTGGTGCAGCTGTGCATGGTAGCCAATCCACTTCTAACTTCAGCTTTTGCAATTAAGCTTTGTCCAAAAAAACAACATTTGTTTCACAGCTGCACAAGATTTTGCACTCTCCAGTTTTAGTAAAACAACCCGTAGCGGTAAAGGAATCTAAGGCACATGGTACGAGGCAAGACTCCAGATATTGTTAAGACCCAGATAGCTGGTAGCAGCAGGTGAGGGCCAGATATCTGGAGGTGACAAGTCACTGCAGGTGGGCAGTAAAGGTTTTCTTGACATCATATGACAGAAAAGAGTTTGAGCGACACGCCATCCAGAGCATGACATCAGCGCTCAGCCCCAGAGTGTTAATTCCTTCCACAGCGTAAGCCATTGGGAATGCTGGAATTGAAAGGCACCCAGCATGACCAGCCCACCAGCAAAATGAGTGTTTTCAGACATGTCAAGGCTAGCGGTTCGGGACCTGGAGAACTAACTTTTACCAGAGTGGTGTATGGAAAACGCCGTACTTGGAGCTCGGTGCCTGAAGGTCACTTCCAGGTTAGTCCTGCAAAGTTCAGTCCAGCATGACCTAAATGTAGGACTACAAAACCAAAAAGACAGGAGGAGGACATCTGTGCCAGACAGCTGCTTTTAAGCGACCAGCTCTAGCAGGATGTAAAGCAGAGTCTTGATTAAAGGAAAAAAAAAAAAAAAAAAAAAAAAAGCGTGCTAGCAAAAATAGATTGGTCTTTTAGAAAGCAAAGCTAAAGAAATATCCCTTTCTCCATGGACAGTAGCAAAAAACTGAGCCATGTTGGTAGGAGGAGGGGGATACTGGGCTGGCTTACAGTTTTTGTTTGCCAGTAATTCAAGCCTTATGCAGACGGCAGTATAACCCGTAGTTAAATTCCTGTGCCCCTCAATGACAAAAATAAATGAATGTTTTTCACCCTTTTGGATTCTGTTCCTAAAAAAAAAAAAAAAAAACCCAGAACAGTATGACGGATTATCGCAGTACCACAGAGGAACACAAACATATATTATTAGAAATTTATTACAAAAATTCATAAATATATGCACTATAAAAACATTAGAATGCGGTCTAAAGGTTCAACGGCATAGGTTACAGTATATATATATATATTATAAAAAAACAACCATCTTGTTGTTATATATACTGTAACCTATGCCGTTGAACCTTTAGATCGCATTCTAATGTTTTTATAGTGCATATATTTATGAATTTTTGTAATAAATTTCTAATATATGTTTGTGTTCCTCTGTGGTACTGCGATAATCCGTCATGCTGTTCTGGTTTTTTTTTATACTTTATCTAGGATTTAGCTTTTGGTTACAATTTTACTTTGAATTCTTTGTTCCATATTGGTGCTGCTGATTTCCTGCAGCATCTTTCAATCACTTCCCGACTACATTTACTCCAGCGGTGACTGCATGGCATTTTTCAGTAGTGCATTTCTGATGGTGATAACAGTGGATCATGCAGACAGGGTTAAGATGATGGGGTACAAAGAGTTCTGTAATTGGACAAGGTGAAGACTGATGTCACCGCCCCTAGACCTTGTCTAATCAGAGAACGATTTGTATTCATTAGGATGATAAAACATGCTCTCTGAATGGCGCCTGTGGTGGGAGGACTCCTGCATTTCCTAAGCAGCTGCTCGGCACAGGATCCGGGAAGCTAGCGGCAGTCAGTGAAGTCGCAATGTCTACTGCAGCGATTTCCACCTTACCATAGGAATTGGCCAGGTATGAAACATATATTTACATTGATACAAGCAGGTCCAATGTAACTGAAAAAATAAAGATACCTGAAACTCCGCTTTAATAAGGAGCTGCATTAATTTGTGTCTTATGTCTGCCTGGAGTTCAGACTTAAAGGATAAGGTCACCTTCTGGAACATGCAACATGTTCCCAACCTGCAGCCGCATAGCAATCCCAGCACTATGTGATAGCTAGTACAGGGAACTCCTCCCCGTACTGCTGTCACTTTTTGAAATGAGAGAGAAAGTGAGGGGCTCCGCCCACAGCATTCATTCACAGAGATTTGTGAATGGATGAACTACCAACAGCCATAAGTGCTGTGGTAGTTCATTGCGTCTGTCAGCGTGAAAAGCTGCTTGTCCCTACGATGTACAGTCAGAAAGCTCACACTGACAGTCTGCAGGAGACCTGCATGGCTCCAGCAATCTGCTGATCGCTTGTGCAATGCTTTGCAGGCTTCTAAAAAAAAAAAAAAAAAAAAAAAAAAAGAATAGTAAAAAAATAAAATTAGTAAAAAAAGAATGCATTTCTTTTTTTTTTTAAATTGAACATAAGCCTTTGACTCTGCTCTCTCACATCAGTCCCTGTGCGCTCTCTACCTGTATGCCTAGTTTGTTACAGGTAGAGTGGATAAAACACAGCACCAGCTCTCACAAAATACGTGCCCAAATACTTAGAATGCAGATGATTTACAGGGCAGCTAATGTAGGAGGAGGGCAGGGAAAAGCTTCATGTTTTGAGCCATAACTTCCTTGCTGCACGCAGGGGAAGAGCGGCCACAGGACAATATCTTCAAATGAATGCACACCTGCCAGGTACTTTGGTGAACATACTACTACACAGAGCAAAACAGGGAAAAGGTTTCAACAATTGTATAGAACATAAAAGGCAAGGGGTAAAATCAACTGCTAATGACTGGTTAGGGACACCATTCTAAAATGTTTTGGACCTTGTCCAGAAAAATAATCACATGGCTCCTGAGAAATGTTATTGCAACAAACTGTTAAAGCAGAACTAAAGCTTCTTATCCTTTACAGACAAGGAAGCTGCCCTCAGTCTCAGTTTATTCTGCAGTTGTCATGCTCCTGCACATATGATCAGTTGTGACACCAGCCGTTTGATGGTTTGACAGTTCGGCTGAGTGCATATGCTACTGTGACCATTCTCGTTTCTGGTATGCCTTGAAGGTACAGTGCCTTGAAAAAGTATTCATACCCGTTGAAAGTTTCCACATTTTGTCATGTTACAACCAAAAACGTACAGTGCCTTGCAAAAGTGTTCACCCCCCTTGGCATTTTACCTATTTTGTTACATTACAGCCTTTAGTTCAATGTTTTAATCTGAATTATATGTGATGATCAGAACACAATAGTCTAAGTTGAAGTAAAATTAGAAAAATATATACATAAAAGATTGTAAGCACTAACGAGCAGGGCCCTCTGATTCCTCCTGTATTGATTTGTATTGTAAGTGTACTGTCTGCCCTAATGTTGTAAAGCGCTGTGCAAACTGTTGGCGCTATATAAATCCTGTTTAATAAAACAATTTTTCAGAAATAAAAAACTGATCATTGTCATGTGCGTATGTATTCACCCCCTTTGTTATGAAACCCATAAAAAGCTCTGGTGCAACCAATTACCTTCAGAAGTCACATAATTGGTGAAATGATGTCCACCTGTGTGCAATCTAAGTGTCACATGATCTGTCATTACATATACACACCTTTTTGAAAGGCCCCAGAGGCTGCAACACCTAAGCAAGAGGCACCACTAACCAAACACTGCCATGAAGACCAAGGAACTCTCCAAACAAGGGACAATGTTGTTGAGAAGTACATGTCAGGGTTAGGTTATAAAAAGAATATCCAAATCTTTGATGATCCCTAGGAGCACCATCAAATCTATCATAACCAAATGGAAAGAACATGGCACAACAGCCAACCTGCCAAGAGACAGCCGCACACCAAAACTCATGGACCGGGCAAGGAGGGCATTAATCAGAGAGGCGGCACAGAGACCTAAGGTAACCTTGGAGGAGCTGCAGAGTTCCACAGCAGAGACTGGAGTATCTGTACATAGGATGACAATAAGCCGTACGCTCCATAGAGTTGGGCTTTATGGCAGAGTGGCCAGAAGAAAGCAATTACTTTCAGCAAAAAACAAAATGGCACGCAAAAAGGCATGTGGGAGACTCCCAAAACGTATGGAGGAAGGTGCTCTGGTCTGATGAGACTAAAAATTGACAGTTACTTACCGATAACTGTTTTTCTAGGATATCTTCCAGGACGGCACACCTGAGAGATGAGAGGCTCCTCCCTACAGGAAACACAATCAATCGACAGCTGTTTTAAGTCCCCACCCTTCCCCTTGATCCTCAGTTTGTAGAGAAGTAACTCCTGAACCTGGTTCACAAGGGAAATCATTCCTCATAGGTACTCACCTTCTAGTGTTCTACCATTTTTCCCTCCTCCAACGGGCGGGAAGTAGGCCTGCCGTCCTGGAAGATATCCTAGAAAAACAGTTATCGGTAAGTAACTGTCAATTTTCTCTAGTCATCTTCCAGGACGGCACACCTGAGAGGATAATCAAGTACCTCAGGCCTACCTTAGGGTGGGACCACTGCAAGACCCTCTTGGCGAACCTTGGTTCTGCAGTGAGTTTTACCTCCACTCCATATGTTTGATGAAGGTATTATAGCTGGATCATGCAGCTGGTCTGCATGTCTACTCCACCGATGTCCCTGCCTTCTCTGCTTCGGATGCAGGACCTAGGTGGAGTGGGCTCTTAAAGATGGAATCAGAAAACATGTTAAACTTGTAGGTTATCAATGTTGCCTGTCTCACACATCTAACAACCCTGGCCTATTGTGCCTGTAGGTGCTACTTAAAACCCTTAAAGGTTAATCAGAGACCTGTGTTGTAAGACAAGGACACTAATTGATCACTAAGAGGGCCTGTCTAACACTACCCTGATCAGGGAATTAAAACTGCAAAAAAAAGGTGGGCCCCTAACAGACAACCTTTTTTGTTCATTTTTATCTTTACATCAGCCAAGACTAAAGGGAAGCCTACTTAAGGGTAATAGATTAACCGAGGCTTGATCCCTGGGTTTAAGGCATGCCCACTCTGTGGCTTTACTTACGCCAAAGTGCCTACTTCAGGAGAATAAAGTTCATAGCAGGAGTATAACACTTATACTGCTACATCTAGTTCTGCTAGAAGGGTGAGATGAAGGCCATGCACCGAGCCGTAACCTATTCGGTCGGGTGGACATCTTTATACTTCATCTTCAGGTCATAATACTCCTCTGAACAGAACTTCCCAAGTTCTTACTAAGCAGGGTGATTCTTTATCGCCTTCCTCCAGTGTCCTATAACCCTACTGGGCTTCAACCCTAGGAAATGGTTCCAGCATTCCTGAATGTATGGGGCTGAGGCTTTCTGACATGTGACGTCTCCTGCCAGAACTCCAGGCCCCTCCACGGAAAAGAGGGCTGAAATACAAAAGGTGATACATGCATTATTAATATCACAAATTAAAAAAGATCATAGATTGTGGACCCAGCACAATAGATTTAGACAAAAAGGACACAAGCATAGACAATAATGTGTATCTGAGTGTGGCTAGCTAAACCAACATATCAAATATGGGAGAGACCCAAATCTGAACTTCAATGTAGACAAACAGTCCTCACAGTCTGGTTTTCTGATGTGCAGCCAATCTGTAAAAACATTAAGACACACGCAAACCCTCAGTCTTGGTTCACACTGGGACGACTTGTCAGGCGACCTAGTCACCTGACAAGTAGCGTCCTGTTCTGTGCAATGGAGCCGTTCTAAATCGGCGCGATGCAAGTCGCTCCGGCTTAGAAAAAAGGTTCCTGTACGACTTTGGGGGCAACTTGCATTGACTTCCATACAGAAGTAGTTTCGCAAGTCGCCGCTGAGTCGTGTCCTGGGTCGCCTGAGGCAGTCGCGCTGTAAGTCGTGCTGCCTTAGTGTGAACCGACCCTAAATGCTGCGTGTTTCTGAAGTGCAGCTAGCTAGGTCATAACTGATAGAGATAGATATATATATATACATACATATATATATATATATATATATATATATATATATATATATATACACACACACACACACACACACACACACACACACACATACATATATATATATATATATATATACATACACACACATACATACATACATCCACATAAAGGACGGGAGTCCTGTTTACGGTGGAGTTTTACTGATGTACAGCAAAACAGGGCAATAAATATAAGACAGAAAGACCCAAACTTCTATGTTGCGTATTTCTGATGAACCACCAAATACAGTTATAAGATCAATATGGTACTGGCTAGCTAAACCAACATAACAAGACAATATCTTTTCTGTTATGCAGTTCTGTAGTGCAGTCACATAGAACCAACATGGAAAGAACCCAAGCAACCTGCAGCATTGTGTTTTTCCGAAGTGCAGTAAGGTAAGGGAATCTGAAACAGAAAGCACCAACAAGCTTCAATGTTGAGTATTTCTGCTGTGCAGCCACATAAAAACAGACAGCCTTCCTAGCTGCGATCTTTCTGGTGTATTGCAAAGTAAGGCAATAAACTCCATGATGTCTATTCTTGTGTGTAGCAAAACCTCAACCAGAAGGGAAACTTAGGGCTCCCACACCTGTGCGACCCAACCTGCAACCGCAAAAACGCAAGAGAAAAGTCATACACTATGGCTTCCAATGGGAACCAATTGTGTCTGTGCAACTCCAGGTCGCGGCGCCACTAAGCAGACCCTGCTTTCTGGATCCACAGACCTCAAGATTACACAGGTCGCAGGTAACTTGCAATTTTCAGGTTGAACAAGCGAGGGGTCCCCAATGCTGTATCTCCCTGGAGGCGTGCAGCCAACAACCCCCTGCTGTGTATCCTTAAGAAGCAGCAAGGTAGAACAATGAGAAACAGAAAAGACACCCCTCACTGCTGTGCCTTTCTGATATGCAGCCGATAAGGCAGTAAATATAGAACATACAGGACACAAACAATCTTCAATCTTTGTGTATGCCTGATGTGTAGTAATATACCAATACTGAGCAGATACGCCACCATCCTCAATGTGTCTCCCTGCTGAGGCAGTAAAAACAAATCAGAAAAGGACAAGCAACCCCACTGCTGTGTCCCCTCTGATATGCAGCCAATAAGGCAGTAAATGTAAGACATAAAGGGACAGACAACCTTCAATCTTGTATATATCTGATGTGCAACAATATAACAATCTGAATAGAGATAGCACATCCATATTGAAGGGATTTGGCATGCGACTCAACATGTAAAATCGCATGCCTAAAATCGGCAACCTTTGCCGTTAATAGCACTGTCAGCCTGACGCCACTTTGCGGGGCTGCACCTATTACCAAAAGGCAGTACCAGTACTACCCCTGGCACAGGTTCAATTTGTATTTCCCCACAATTCAGGACCATCAATCTTCACTACTGCCTTTCTAATAAGCAACCAATAAGGCAGTAATACAGGACACAAAAAACCCCAGACAGAACTCAATTTTGAGTATGTCTGATGTGCAGCAATATAACAAATATGAGCAGAGATGTCATAAAACTCAATGATGTGCATTTCCGCCATGCGTCACAAGACCAGAAAGTACAGACCACCTTCCCTGTTGTATTTTTCTGATCTGTAGCCAAATAAGGCAGTACCTTTAGGATATAACAGACAACAACAAAGCTTCAGTGCAGTGCATTTCTGATGTACAGCACTATACCCCTTATGAGCAGAGATGTCACAAATCTCAATGTGTATTTCTGCTGTGCCACAAAATATCCCAGCAAGGACAAACCTTCACTACTGAGGTCTACTGGTGAATCCCTTTATGCAATAACCAAACAGAGCAATTTGATCCCTAGGCATAGCCTGGGCTGTAGATACTAACACTTCACCCCCCAGTGAAGGAGCAAATTCTAAAAATGGTTAGACACCTTACCATAGTAGCTGTTGTCCTACCTTACCTCCGTAGACTGAGCAAATGCTGGTCAGCTCACACACAGGTGGGGCTGATCAGAAACTAAAGTCTCAATGAGCCCCGCCCTAGAGACCAATTTAGGACAGCCTCTAGAAAAGGTGATCACCAATTTAGCCTGGAGGAAAATAGCCACCTGCAGGCCTTAAACAAGCAATCATGTATCTATCTAGCTCTTGCATATGTTTGCACAGAAAATCCTTAATTAAAGGATATAGGAAGCGATTTATGGTAAATCGCCTTTAGATCTGTCACTGAGTTGACTGCAGCCCAAACCCACAAAAAGGTTTTTCTTACCTCCTGCACTTCAATATAACCACAATGTAAAGGTGGAGTGGGAGGTTGGGGCTTATGACTTCAGATTCCTAGCAGCTGGGCTAATAGGGCCATATAACCTAGTGCACCAGCTGACCAGGAGAACTTACTCCTGAATCCTTCAACCATTGCACAATCCATAAATTGTTCAGTGGTATACCTGGCCTGTAAGGAACTCTTTGTATCTACCAGGTCCTCCCCCCCCCTTCGCTCTATTCATCCCTACTAATGTCCCACAACCGGACATGTAGGGAGAGTGTTGGAAACCTACTGTTGTGATAACCACAGTGTCTCTGCTGTAAGAGGGAGCTGTGGCTGGTGGTATTAGCAGTAGCTTCTGGGCTATTTTGTTATGCAGACCCCAGGTCCTGCACTGCACCACTTAGTAAATACAGGGGGAAGGGGAAGAAATGCCTTACCTACCTCTTTCCCATCTGAGGTGGTTTAGGCACACTCGCTCCTCTGCACCACTTGTCCACCATACAGCATCTCTGATGTAAGAGGGAGCTGTAGCTGGTGTTTTTAGCAGAAGCTTCTGGGCTATTTGAATCTAGACCCCAGGGGAGATTATCTCAAATGCCCAGAAACCATCAGGCTGGGATTGGGGATTTTGCAGCTAAATTCCCAAGGTAAAGGAAAGTACTCACCGTTGTAGTCTTCCCCTTTTTCCACAGCCACCGGGCTTGCTTTTCCATCCTTATGGTCCACACGCAAGGAGGATAGCCGCCAAAGTGCCCCCCCCAACTACTGTCCCCATAGGGAGCTGCAAGGTTAGGCTGTGTCCTGCCAGTCAGTATATACACCTGGGGGGGGGGGGGGGGGGCAATGCCGTACGTTCCTCATTCCATTCTGGAGGTGGTTTAGGCAGACATCCACCGTAGTGAACTGGTGCCTCCTCGAAAGGAGGATGTGGGCGCCTGCTCCTGCTGACTCTCAGCCTTCCCTCCTGGGTAAGAACGCGGGTCGTTCAAGCGGCGCCCTCCCCAGCAGCCCACGCGGGCTACCAGGGGCCCAGGAGTCGGGGGCCCTGGAAAGAACTGACAGCCAGCACCCCTGTCTGAACGGACGCCCAGACAGGTAAGGGGGGGAGACAGGAAAAAGGCCCCTGAAGTTCTGGGGACACCACTGTACCCAGGGGCCTTCAGCTCTCAGGGGGGCTCTTCCAGTTTCTGCTGCCCCCCCTGAGGAAAGGATAGGGGAACCCCCCAGGAAGGATAAATATATCCGGCCAGACCCAGAGGCCCATCAGGTACTAACCAGGCCCGACCCTGCTTTGCCTCCGAGATCCTACGAGATCGGGCAGGCGGCGCCCTCTTTCACTTTCAGGGTGATGTGGCCGTAGGCCTTCCCCAGGCATTTGGTCCGGCTCCCAGGGGGGGACCACCAGCGCCAGGCTTCGGGTCATTTGAAAAAAACAAACGGTTTCGCTGTGTAGGGAGAAACACAATCAAAAACTGAGGATCAAGGGGAAGGGTGGGGACTTAAAACAGCTGTCGATTGATTGTGTTTCCTGTAGGGAGGAGCCTCTCATCTCAGGTGTGCCGTCCTGGAAGATGACTAGAGAAATTGCCGATATGCATGGCACATGCTTTTCTGCCCAGATTAAGATCTGGTTCACTTCACTTTGAGCTGCACGACTCCTGGTGCCTCCTTGGTGATTGATAGAAGCCACTGCTGTGGCATTGTCAGACTGGATCCCGACAGGGCAACCCTGTAGCCTGAGTGTCCAGGCCTTTAGGGCTAGATACGCTGCACGGATCTCCAGAATGTTGATGGGTAAGGTCCTCTCGGTTTTGGATCATCTCCCTTGGACAGTCGACTGTTCCAGAACTGCTCCCCAACCTGAAAGACTGGCATCCATTGTTATCACTTTCCAGGTAACCGGTAAAAAAGGATTTTCCTTTTTGCAGATTTTTGGGTATTAACCACCAACTGAGGCTCTGACGTACTGTAGGAGACAGATGCATTGGAAAATCTAACGCCTGAACCCTCTTGTTCCAGGCATACAGGATACTGTGTTGCAGCAGTCTTGAAGGAAACTGAGCATAGGGAACTGCTTTGAATGAAGCCACTATCTTTCCCAGCAGCCTCATACAAAGGCGAATAGAGGGACCCTTCTTTGCCCTGACTACCTGAATCAGTTCTTTTATGGCACTGATCTTTGCCTGGGGTAAAAATACCTTCTTCTGGCTTGTATCCATGATCAGGCCCAAATACTCTAGTCTTCTTACTGATTTTAAAGAAGACTTCTCTAAGTTGAGAACCCAACCTAGGTATTCCAGGTAGTTGACTGTGGTGACCAAGTTCTGGGCCAGGTGGGCTACAGACCGGTCTATCAAGAGCAGGTCGTCTAGGTATGCTATTACTGTTATACCTTGGGCCCTTAATCTGGCCAGAGGAACAGCCAAGTTCTTTGTAAACACCCGAGGTGCAGTAGCTAACCCGAAAGGCAAAGCTATAAACTGAAAGTGGCGTTTTTCTACTTCAAAACGCAAGTACTTTTGATGAGCAGGGATAACAGGTACATGCAGGTACGCATCCTTGATGTCTATAGACACCAGAAGTTGTCCTCCTTGTAGGATGGAGACTACTGATCGGATTGATTCCATGCGAAAGGACCGAATCTTTAGGAATCGGTTTAGATCCTTTAGATCTAGGATCTAGAATAGGTCTGACATCTCCATTTGGTTTTGGAACCGTGAAAAGGTTTGAATAAAACCCCAATCCCTGCTCTTCCGTGGGAACAACCACGATAACTTTTTGCGACAATAAATAAATAAAATGATGCGCTTGTATTATCTAATAATTCATGTGCTACCTCTTATGCCTATTTATTGCTTCTAAAATAAGTGAAACATTGTGTCAAACTTTTGTTAAATAGTATCTTGTGTTTAGATAAACCAAAACAACTCCATTGCATAGACACATATAGAGATGTTCAGGAGACAATGTGTTCTGAGCCTATTTCTATTTAACACACCCAGAAGCTATCAGCCAGTGAGTAATAATAAAGATTTCCAATATAATTATAACATCAAAGTCAAAACATAGTTGTTAATCCACCTAAATAAGTTAGAACGATACCTCCTCCTCTGATAAACCCAGATTCAATGAGATTGTTAGCTGTGGAGCGGCTTGTCTATGGTAGCCGCCGGCATAGAAGAGAAATGTTCTCAGCTCCTTCTCCTCCTGTTAACACTCCCAGACACTTTCAGCCAGTGAATGATAATGAGAATTACCACTAGATAAAGCTTATAGTTATAGCATCAGAGACAAAGCATAATTGTCAATCCACCAAAATATGTTAGAACAATGCCTCCTCCTCTGATATGCCCAGGTTCAGTAAGACTGTCAGCTGTGGAGCGGCTTGTCTGTAGTTAGCCGCCGGCATAGAAGAGTAGGTTGCTCAGCTACTTCTCCTCCTATTATAAGCCCAGGCTCAGTGAGACTCAGTCAGCGGTGGATCAGCTTGTCTGTGATCATCCACCCGAATAGAGGAATAGTTTGCTCACCTTCTACTTTTCTTCCCCCATATGCAGGATAAGATTAAAAAGAGAAAAGAAAATACCATTGCGCAGATATCAGCAAAATTTTAAATACCATAAGAAGCCACTTAATTCCACTCACATGCTCCCTATGACATAGATCACATTTAAGAGGATAATGGTCAGTCACATCCAGCTCTGTGCTGCTCAGTGCTGCTGCTCACACACTACCAGGCAGATCGCACTCCAAACAGAGCGTCACAGGCTAATTCTCCCCATGCGTATCATCACTGACACGTGACTTTTTCAAGCAAAAAAAGTCACGTGTCAGTGATGATACGCGTGGGGAGAATTAGCAGTGGAGTTGTTTTGGTTTATCTAAACACAAGATACTATGTAACAAAAGTTTGACACGTTTCACTTATTTTAGAAGCAATAGATAGGCACAAGAGGTAGCACATGAATTAATAGATAATACAAGTGCATCATTTTATTTATCTATTTATCTTAATTAACTGTGGGGTGTCACTAATTGACTGCAGCTGTATTACCTTTTATTTATTTATTTTTCACTATTGGATTTTTATTATTTCCACATAAATCTTTTTAGTCCACTTCAGCGCTTTAGGAATTTTATAATTGATTTTTGCGACAATAGTCGCTCCAACGCTAGAAAGAGAGAGACTTCTTTTTCTCTGGGTCTCTGGGAACATTTGATCTGAGGAAATGAGGAGAGGGGAATTCTCGGAACTCTAGTTTGTAACCTAGAGTTAATGTGGAGAACACCCATCTGTCCTGGAAATCCTCAAGCCAGAGCCTTGAGAACTGTAGCAGTCTTCCCCCCGCCCGAGCGAGCGGGGGGCGCTCCTTCATACAGAGGCTTTAGCGTCTTGTCTAGTAGGCTTCCTCCCCCAGGACTTCTTTTGTCCCTGGGTCGACTCTGAGATTTATTTCTTGAGCCTGGCGGAGGAGGCTGTCGCCTGCCTGGAGGCTGATGCTCCTGGCACTGGGGACAGAGCCCATTTAAAAGGCACGTTTACTCCTTTTCTTAACTGGTAAGAGTGTGCTTTTCCCACTAGAGATCTTTTGGATATAATTGTCCAAATCCTC